>NC_050576.1:143441531-143743627 GCF_011100635.1 Trichosurus vulpecula | reverse complement strand
ATATGTTTTCCCTTTGAAGGCAGGAACAGTTTATTTTTTGATTTTATGTCCTCATCAATTTTGTCTTACCCAGAGTAGGTGCTTGTTGGTGTTTGTTCAAGTCAATTGTTGAACGTGCAGAACATCTGGATTTTCCCAGCTGTGTGTAGCTCCAACTTTTGTATCCAACCTCTGATTTTATTCTTCAAAATAGTTAGTTTTTGATGAGGACAAAAATGAATGAATTTTCTGTTCAGCTTTTACTCCCACTTAAAGGATGATTTCCTTTTGTTGGATGCATATTTATTGCTTATCTTTGAATTCCATGAAAACATGGTCTTTTCATTAGGAATATCTCAGTATCGCAGACATAATGCAAATAACCATTAAATCTCCAACCTCCCAATTTGGAGCAGTTAAATCATGACTGACAGTATAATCAACACTATTTATAAAGCAAAGAATTCTTGTAAAATATATCTTAGGGTAACTTCTTGCAACTGAAATTTGTGGTGGTTACAAGACGTGATGATGCTTACATTTCTCTCCCTGTTAAAAATAGAGTTTGTGGAGAATGGGAAGAGATCAATTCTCCATACAATGAAAACTTTTGAGAACATAATGGAAAATTATCATTTCAATTGATATGCAATCATCCTGTCATACATATGAGCTGGATGGTGCTATATATAGTCTCCAGGGAGAATGAGACTCCATTAATATTTTCTTTATGCTTTATAAAATCGTCACTTCTAAATTTAAGAGATGAAAAGCTCTATTTACTTGCATTGTTCATTGATCTATTTCCTCTTTTGTCATGAGACTTTGGAAGCTAGATTGGAGACCTGTCATTGATGACTTTTCTTGGACAATGCCCAGTGAAAGGAGTCTTACACGACAGTGACCTTGAGAACCATCAAGTACTAACAACAAAACCATTGCTGAAATAACCCCTAATAGTAATCTGTCCTTCAGAAATCTGGAGCGATGTAAAGCAAGACTTTTCTAAAACTAGATTCCTTTTATTAGGTCAGACAGTGGACATGATTCATTTCTACATTCAAAACACTTTACAGGAAGGAAAAGCATAATTTCTCATTGGTTTTCCTTTGTTCTAACTGAGTAACTCATACTAGTTGTACAGGAGCCAAATAACAAAGTATTTATTCTCTGTTTGCAACTAACAACTTTATCATAGAAATTCCCAGGACAGACTAAGTAACCCAACTCAGGGAATGCTCCTGACATTCTGAATTATACCTTGTCACCCTCTAGAAAGCAACAAATGGCTTTTCATCCTTAACAATCATAGCATGGAACAAGTGGTGTTCCACAGCTATCATTTTCTAGGCCCATAGCCATATAGTTTTTCATTGATGATATGAAGTATAGAATTGAGAGTCTATTCAATTATATTCACTGATGGCACTGAGATAGGGGGCTAACTCTTTGGATTTTGGTTTAAAAAATAATTCATTAGAGAAAAGGGCCACAGACAAGTTAATGAGGCTTAATTGAGATAGGTGTAGGCTAAATCTTAGTAATTCCAAAGCAACTGGTGAGAAGTGAAAAAAATCAATTGAATACTTTTTTTAATTTAATAAGTGTGAATGGGGCACCATGTAGAGTCTGTGTTTGCAAACAGAGAGATGTGAATGGGTAAGATTGGTCCTATTCATACTCAGGCCAATGAAATAAAATTTAGAGCCATTCAAAAAATGCCAACATACTCTGAGAGAGGCCTATTGGTAATACAAAAGTAAGGATCCCCTACCCTAATCATGCAACTATGCATGAAGCACTTGTGATTTCATCAGTGTGGTATGAAACATAGTGTTAACTGTCAATGAATTTTAATGCAAGGTTTCTTAAGTGCAGCCTTCTCTCTGTTTTTCCGTGCCATCTTTTATCCTAAGTGCATTTCAAAATTACCACAACAATGAAGTTAAGATAGTTATGAGACTTCAGACATTGTGAAATTTGATTTGATATCATGAAATGCGAAGAAAGATACTATATCTAGTTTCCACTTAGTCATGGAATCTACTTACTTTTCATAAATCAGAATGGATAGTTCTAAGGGCATCAATAGATCTACATTATTTTCTGAACTTGTATGGATCCCATACGTTCAGTCCCCAGATCCCATTGGTCTGGACACTAACATCTTAAGTTATAGGTTTTACAAGTGGGAATTAACTTTAGAATTCAACTACAGTTGCCCAATCCTCTTATTTTACAGATGAGAAAACTGATGCAGAGAGGCTGCATTTTACCCAGGGTTACACAAATACTAAGAAACAGTGCTAGAATTTAACTCTAGCTCCTCTGACTGTATATCCTCTGTGCTGTAACTCCCCAGGTAAGTAGTTTTTGTTCCATTTGGATGCACAAAGTGGTTATAGATTCCAAGGAACCACTTACTTTCCTGACTGCCTTTGTAGGATGATCAACATTATCAACAGAGCATCCTGATACCCACAGAGATAGGCAGATCTGTTAACACTGCAGCTGAACTGCAACCAGAATCCTTTCTGCTTCCTATCTCCATCACTTCTCATTTGCTTTTTGATGTTCACAGAATGAAAAAGGGCCCTATGCTACACTTGCGTTGCTTTCTCAAAAGTTAGGGTTTTCCAATCACTTTTTATTCTTGAACTCCTTGGCTTTTGGTAAGGCTTTCCATACCCTGTACTCATTATGTAAGGAAATAAATTCTAGAGTTTACCATGCATATGCATGTAAGAAATAAAATAATTAAATTATAGCTTTGTGAGCAGGTTTAGCAAGAATTGGACATGCTTTTCTAAGGGTACATCAAACATTTACAATTTCATGGTTTGGAAAGCAATTTAAATATTAAAATAAAAATATTATTGGGGTTTCTTTGATAAATTTCTTGTGTCACCTATTTGGTGACTTCTGCTTTTAGCAATAGATAAATGTAGTTTGTTGGGCTGGATATGCTAGGACACTCATACAGATAATTGACTTCTCTTGTCCCCATTTGGTCAATGGCACCACTTTCCTCTTTGCATCATGGGGGAGGCAGGATCATGGTGGTGAGTATGTTGCAATTCACCGACAAAAGGAAGCTCTAGAGAGGCATGATCTGGCAGCAATATTGTGTCCTTCTTTGTTGTTGTCTCAAGCTCTGCACTCCTTGTCAAGTATAGTTCATATCTTGAAATGTGCACTGCTGAGATATGACTGCAAAAATAAGAAGTGCTAGTCCGTAGAGATTCTTGAATGACAGGCTATAAGAGTTGAACTTTATGCATTAGACAGTAGAAGATTATACAAGTTTTCTAGAAGAAGAATAGAGAGAATGAGGCAGGTAAAACAGACTGACTGGAAGCTCATCAGGAAACAGGAGGAGCTATCCAGCAACTGAAATCACATAGGCATTGGAGACGGGAACTTTACTTTTGCAGTTAATTAATTGAGGCTACACTACAGAAACTGCCTAATGTATCCAGTGCTATGAAAACCTGTGAGAATTATGGGACTCTGCTGGTTCTTCTTGACAGATTTCTTAGGGAAGATTCTAATTGTCTTTATTATAAGCAAGCTCCTGATGGGCTCAGGCCTTAAGGGAGTTGTCACCTTGTCTTGTTTGATAACCATTCATGGAGTGTGTGTGTGTGTGTGTGTGTGTGTGTGTGTGTGTGTCTGTGCGCGCGTGCGTGCACGCGTGCGCATGCGCCTGTGTGCCCATGTGTGCATATGTGTTTGTACTACTCATTGTAGCCATCCACAAATTCTCTGTACTCCAGAGAGAGAAATGATTAAATTACTGTTTCTCTCTTGTATTTAATAACTAATTATTGTATTTTCCCCCTACTTCCTCATCAAGGAATCAACCAGCACGGGAAATCTTGCACAAAGATTTACCCAGCCAGCAAAGCTAAGATCTAGTCAAAGACAGTAGAGAAATTCTAAGTTTGGGTGAATGGGTGGATCCTGCTCATTGTGTTTACTTAGGTCTGGGAAAATGTGGATTCTCGCTTTTGTCAGAAGGGTGATATGGTAATTAATAAATCTCTTTGACAAAGATTTAGGTGCTCAGTGTCACATACATCAAGACCTTCATTGGAATAAGCCTATGTCTTATTGTAATATTCTTTAATTAATTTTTAATACATCAGGGTTGATTGCCACCCTCAGAGACATCCATTCTTCCAAGGGCATATACACTGTGAACCCACTACCATGATTTATCTTTGGCATCTGAGAGGGTCACTGACCCATTTTATTGGGAATATGCCAGCATTATTAATAAAATGACTAATTACCTGGAAACTATGTCTCTTGAACTTTTTAGATGTCACAGAAGGACTTCTTTGTTGGCTTTCATCACCCTGTGCAGGGCTGGTGAGAGCGGGAAGCAGCTCTGCGAGGCTCCACTAGGATCCAAAACAAAATCAGTGGTGCTAGCTAGCCTCTATTTTCACACATACATAGGAGCTTTAAAGGCTTGAGGATTCACCCCTTTGACTGTCTTAGAATGTGAAAGTCAGTGTAGACATAGAAGGTGTCACAGGTCCATAGGTAGCACCAAGGTTTTAAGCATGAGTGACTGATGATGGTGCAATGGAAAGAAACAGCTATTTCCCATAACACCTTTTTAATTCAGCAAAAGTGATCAGGAGACTAATCAAGCAGTAAAAAAACTGTGGATTTAAATATTATTTTAAAAATAATTAACTCTTACTACTTTCAAAATGATATTGTGATTTTGCCTCTTGGAATTACTGGCTTGCATCAAGTCTTACACCCTCAACCCCCTACCCACACCCACTGTTAGTGTTCTCTCCTTAAACATAAAAAATATTTTATGCTTCTTTAATGTATCTCTAGCTAGCTAGCTTTTTGTATTTCTGTAGTGCATATGTGTTGTTCCCCTCTTCTGTATGCTTGACTTTTCAGAGTCTGTCCACTATGGATTGCTTCCACTTTTTGTCACCTTTGCCAATTTTCATGATGTGAGGTAAAAGGAAGGGAATGGAAGGGAAGGGAAGGGAATGAAAGGAAGGAAGAAAGAGAGGGAGGGAGAGAAGGAGGAAGGATCTAGATAGTGCAATATATAGAGGTGTATCTAAATATGTAGGTGACACACTGATATACAGAGATTATATATTCAGATATAAAGAGATAAATCTGTATTGAATGGGAGAGAAACAGAAAGAGGAGGAGAGGAACAACAAGAAAGAACAACCCTAGCGCTCATAGTTCCTACCCTCAAGGAACTTAAGATCTGGTAAAGGTCTAAGTAAAGAAAATCACCGGCATGATGATGGCTACATTGAAGAGGGAAATTTGACCTACAGACAGCAATTAGGAGACTTCTGGAATAGTTCTGGCATGAGGTAATAAGTTGCAGTGGCAGTAAAGCTGAAAAAGAAGGGATAGATGTTAGAGACATTGTGAAGAAAGAATTTGCAGGATATAGCAAGTGATTGTAGAACAATGGAGAAGAAATACTTGAAGAGACTAGCTCAGTAGATATCTATAGCTTTCTTAGTACACAGATTTCATTGCACAATCTAGAAGCTTAATAAATGTTTATTTAATGAATGTTATTCTCTGTTACCTTTCTATGGACATCAATATCTTCTCATCACCCGCGGTACAAATGCCTTAGACTGACAATCAAGGCCATCCATTATCTAGTCCCTATGATGTTTCTACCCTTATACTCCACTTTTCCCCAACTCAGATCTTTCATTTTAGTCAGATCTATTTATACTTCACCTACATCTTTGCCTCTGTGACTTAAAGTCTAAGTCTTCTTCACAGAACAAGTCTTCAAAAATATTGAGGCACCCACTCACATTCTACTCCTCTCCAGACTAAACTTTTGCAGTTTTTTCAACGAGTTCTCTCATATGGCAAAAATTTGAGTACTCTCACCATTCTAGTTATCTTCCCTCTTTCTTCTAGATCTTGATATCCAGTCATTCCCATTTCTGAGAAAGTGGCTAAAGAATTCAGTGTCTCTGATAGCAGAGTAATTAAGAGACAGCTGAGTAATGCTGCTAATCTGCAGAAGTCCAATAAATCCAATCCAATAAATATTTTATGAGCTCCTACTAACTGCCAGGCACTATACTAAGTGGACCAAGATATAATAGACAGCTAGTTCCTGACCTCAAGGAAGTTACAATCTGTTGGGGCAGGGAGGGAGACAACATGCAAACAAAGGCAGGAAAGGGTGGGAGGAGGGAGAAGAGAACAGGGGGTACAGACTGGGGATTTTGGGATCAGTTGAAACCAAGCAGAGCAGCAGACCCACAGTACAGTGAGCTGAAAACACCAATTTCTCTCTTCTATTGAGGAAGGTATTGGGAGGAGTTTAGTAATTTACTCTCTAGCCCTCCAGTTAGAGGGGAGAGGAAGCTGAGGGAGGTTGTGTGGGTGTGGGCTAGAGTTAGCAGAATGGTGATGAGTTTAATTTAGGAGAGGCATCTTATTTTCTGGAGTTGGAACCAGGCAGAGCAGCAGATATTGAGTGGAGTGTGACACTGTGAAAATAAACATTTTTTGCTGATTCTACCCATTAGTAATTGAGACATAGGCTTTGAATAAACAAACAAGGCTTCACAATAATGTACAATAAATATAACTCACCTGAAACAAGAATGAATCTGTTACTAGACCAAAGAGTTGAAGAAATCCTTGATTTCTTAAGTCCTTCATTTGAAAAGATAATTTATTTTTGAAACTAGATTATTGTTACTTGTGAACAAATATACTAAAAGTTCATTAGAGAAAAAGGTATTTCCAACTTTTTAACTCAATGAAAATTTGCATTTGGAGTTCTGGATTGTCTCATATTCTTAATTACTATGTCTAAGTTACAGAGATGTCTGATTGAATCTAGATTATCTCTTCCCTTAAGATATAAATCCATTGAAATGTTGATGAGGGAAATGATTATCTTTTTTGACATATTTTAATGTTAAATATGTACTTGAAAAATAAAAATAAGATCCTCTGTCACCTACGGGCCATCTTTTCTTTGTTACCTGTATTCTTCCTCTAGTAACATGCTGGCTGTGTCCCATGCTGTGAAACCAAAATACATTAAACATGCCGGAAGTCAAAGAGTATAATTATTGTTGTTCAGTCTTCCATTGTGTCTGACTCTTTGAAAGTCACACTGTCTATGGGGTTTTCTTGGCAAAGGTACTGAAGTGGTTTGCCATTTCCTTCTCCAATGGATTAAGGCAAACAGGGATTAAGTAACTTGCCTAGGATCATGCAACTAGTAAGTGTCTGAGGCCAAATTTGAACTCAGGTCTTTCTGACCACAGGTCCTGCACTCTATCCACTGAGCTACCTAGCTGCCTCCTAAGAGTATGATAAGAAAGTATAAATTTATGATTGATCTCTTCCATCAGCAGTTGGACTGAAGACTTTGAATAAGCAAATGTATCTTTTGATACTTTTCATCTCGAGAGGCACCATGGAGTAGTAGAAAGAGAGCAAGCCTGCATATAAGAAGGACTCTTGTTCCAGTCTCACCTCTGATTCAGGCTGACCCCAAGCAAGTCACTCAATTTTATTCTGTGTCCAAGGTACCTCTCTAAGATTCTTAAGTCCCAGGAAAAGTGTTGATTGGAATTGGTAAATTAAATCACTTATCCAGAGCTCCCTACACAGATGAAATCACAGTTTGGTTTAAAAAAAATCTTTTGATTGCCTCAGTGTATTTAAATTAGCTGTTGAATCTGCTCAGTGTCATGTTTATATCAAAGTGAATTCCCTAGACTAATAGCATGCAGGATAAAGATACCTAATTTTAAAATAAGATCTTCTAGAAGTAGATGAGTTTTAATTGTACTCTCTTGGTTTCAAATCACCTTGATGAAATCTCTTTCTGCTTTATTTCCTTGGAGGCTTCTGCTGTAATAATCATCCATTTTTCCATGTGGCCCAGAGAACTTCGAGGCTCACTTTCTTATTAGCAATATAAGAGGCTTTTGGGGGACAAAGAAATGGACAAATATCCTTTTTCTTGACATAGTAATTAGAAGCTCAGTGGTACTGAGGTCACACCAGTGAGCCATACACTCTCACAATTTTATTTCTTCATTGAAAATTTTCCTCTCTCCTTATCCTTGTCCTTTATGGATGGAAGATAAGGTTAATGGTAAAAGTGAGAATAGATTCAGATTACTATACTTAGAGCTAATTCATTGTGTTTTCTCACTGAGGTAGAAGACTGACCTTTTCTTTCTTCTCCAAAAGGCTCAAATATCTATTTTAATACCACTAAATGTAAATAATAAGCAGAGCCCAGAAAATCATCAGTTTAAATTCTAAGAGAAATTACTGCTTCGCACTCAGCTAAAAACATGAAAGCGTATTAAAGACTTAACTCTTTCAAAATCTCTAAGTCAGTAATTAAGACACCAATTTTTTTCATTTTTTTTATTTTTAGTTTACAACACTCAGTTCCACAAGGTTTTGAGTTCCAAATTTTCTCTCCCTCCCTTTCCTCCCCCTTGGCCCCCCAGACAGCATGTCATCCCATATAGGTTCTACATGTACCTTTGCATTAAACTTATGTACATAATAGTCAAGTTGTAAAGAAGAATTATAACCAATGGGAAGAATCATGAGAAAGAAGAAACAAAACCAAAAAAGAAGGGAAAAAAGGAGAACAAATACTTTGCCTCAATCTGCATTCAGACTCCATAATTCTTTCTCTGGATATGGGTAGCTTTTTCCATCTTGAGACTTCTGGAGCTGTCTTTGAATGACACCGATTTTCAATGATAATTAACTAAGGTGGTTTTTTAATGACATTTATGGTAAAGCCATTGTAGAAGCATTGTTACCTACACTTACATAGTTTTTTTTTTTTTTCCAAAGCCCAGTTGTCTTATTTGATACAAAAATTCTAAAAGGAGCTATGCTAGCTGTTATCAGTTCATGCGTCGGAAAATTGAAGCACTATAGATTACAATTTACTTGAGATTACACAAGGATTGGGTTATACAATGCCAATATTGGAATACAGGTCTCTGGGCATCTAGCTCTGTATTCCAAATAAGACCATCCCTATAGACTCCTATATTTACTCCTTGAAATTTCACTCCATTTGGGCATGGTGATGCACACCTGGGAGTGGCTAAAGGTGGTAGAACACTTGAGCTGAGGATTTCTGAGCTCTGATAGGCCTAGTGTCTTCACCCAACAGAGGAGTGGGAAGAAGGGGCCCAGGCTGTGTAAGGAGATGAAAACCAGTTTATGACAGAAAAATGGAGTAGGTTAAAACTCCAGTGCCAATCAGTAATAAGATTAGAACTGTTGGTAGCTACACCTTCATCTTGGGCAAGATTGGAGATTTAGTCTCAAAAAAAATAATTAAAAAGAAACCAAGAAAGAAAAAGAAAGAAGTTAAGTCTTAACTACAGTTTTCTTGACAGACAAACTCAGCCATGTAATATCTTCCATCCAGAAAATCCTCAGTCTAATTTGCCTCAACCACACTTTCCACTGGGGAGAAAAAGCTATCATAAAGTCATGGGAGGTCACATTTGATCACCTGATGGGGAAGTGACAAGAAATTTTTCAAGAAAGGCTCCATGTAGAAGGTATAATTTGAGATGCATCTTGAGGAAGAGCTCAGGAGGAAGTACATTCCAGGCATGGGGGACAGTTGGCAAAAAGCCAGAAATGGGAGCTGGAGCGTCCTGTATGAGCAACAAAAAAAATGCCATTTTGGCTATTCCATAGAGTCAAGGTTGTAAAAGGCTTTAAATGCTAAGGGAGGTTATATTTTGCCTTAGATATACTAGGGAACCATTGGTGATTATTGAGCAAGGGAGTGACATGGTCAACCTGTACTTGGTCTCCTTACTTCTCCAAATGCCTAGTATACAGCTTTTGCCTTGATATCATTGTGACTCACCCATGTGATAAAGGATTAACTAAAATATCTTATTAAATGGATATAATCATGATCTTCTTGGGCAGTAGAGGCCAAGCGGCTGTGTGGATGCTAGGATTATCTTCAGTGCTTTCAGATTTCAGTACCCAATTAATAACTTGGCTGCCATGAAACAGCAGGAGAGATAGTAGGTAAACTACAGTCCTACATTTCACACAGCTTTCTCCTTGATTCCTACCCCCACCCCTTTATAGCTAACACTCAAGAGCCATCTTCCCAGCTGACCCAGCTATCACATGCATAGTTTGTCCACTAATTAGGCCTAAGCTATTCTTGCTTTTCCAAATAGGATTCTTTTTCCAGTGTGTGAACAGTAAAATGAGACAAGGAGAGAAAGCTTAGGCTTAATACTTCTCTATTAGCATGTTATTTAAGTAAAGAAATATTTCAGTCACCACCAGACTAATAATATGACATTTTGAAATATGGAAAATCAATTCTCTTCCCTTATTAATATCATCTCTCAGAAATCACAGTATTTTAGGGGAGAGGGAACCTGGTTTTCCATTGTTGCAATCATTTAATATAAAAGAAAATCATGATGGAAACCTGTTTCAAGTCCATCATTAGGGAGGGGTCAGAGGCTATGGAATGATTTTCTTCTTTCATTCTTTACTGCTTGATTATTTTTGTATGAAAGTCTGTGTTATATAGGTACTGCAGTGAATCTAAATTTTTTAAATGGAAGGGAATATCCCAAAGGGGAAGGGGTGATATTTCTTCTGCAGTTTGAAACTGATGTCGCGGTTACTGCTGCTACGACCACCCCCACTGCTACTACTAGTTTGTGAACAGATGACAATTTTACCTTAGTGTTAGGCGAAGGGAAGAACATAGGATCATAGATTTAGTGGTAGAATAGAACTTGGCAGTCACTGAATCCAACAAATAAGGAAACAGGCCCTGTGTCCAGGGTTACATAGCTAGTGAATTTCTGAGGCACGAATCAAATCCAAGTCTTCCTAACTTTGTGTCTGGCATTCTATCCTAGACCGCTTTTCTGGTCTTAGCTCTGAAATAACTAGCTGTGTTGTCTTAGACAAGTAACAATCTCTCTGGGCTTCAGTTTCTTTGTCTGTTTAATAGATAGAACCCCAAATCAATGAATAAACATTCATTAAGGACCGCTATATATCACTAGATAATAAACAATGTACAGAGAACATCAAGACAGAAGAAGTAGAACAGTCACTGTCTGCTAGGAGCTTGTATTCTAATAAGTGAGACAACGTATACCTATAAGGCATATGCAAGCCAAATTCATGGTCTGCTTCACAGGGCTATTGTGATTCTGCTAATGTTATTCATATTCACAATGCTTTTGTCATTATGATTTTCTTTTCATTTTCCTAAATAATAAAAGAGGAGATTTAGGGATTTTGGTCTGACAAGAAATATTTGGGGAATCCCTTTCTCCCATGTATGCCTCAGCACCAGGATGAGAAAGAAGAGGAAAAGGCCAGTTTCCACAGTGAAGAATTTCATAATCCTGGATGCAATGATGATTTGGGGAGAAGAGGAAAAAAAAGGGGAAGGGCCAATTCTTATTACATCTAGGAGGGTAGGTGAGAGGGGAAGTTTAAACTTGTAAATCTGGTGGCAAGAGGAGACTTAAAGAGGGTAGAACTGCCTTAGCAAGCACCTGGTCTAGCTGGTCTGATCATTCTGACACAAGCTACACATACACAGGTCACACACACAAATATATCCATGTGCATACATATGTATATATACTCATATGGTATATATATATACATACACATCCAAAAAATATGTGTATGTACACACACACACACACACCCATACAACATTACCATTGCATGACCTTGGTCAAGCTATGTCACTTCTGTGAGACAACACAATCCAATGTAAAATGAGAGGATTAGACTAGATGTTCCCTTTAACTAGAATATTTTAAATTCCTCCTTGCCTTCCCTGCCCCCTCTCCCTCTTTTCCCTGTCTTCTTCAGAAATTTGTCTCTACCCAGCAGGAGTGAATGGAGCATCAACAATTATTCTTGAATGTGAAGAATTATAATCGTATTTTGCTTTCCTTATAATCCAAAATGAATGGTAACCACATTGATAGTGACGTGGAAATGTCACAGCCTCAAGTGGATGGCCCAGTGGCAGGAAAAGTCACATTCTAGGACCAAAGCATCAAAGTTTATGAGCAATTATCCATTGCCCTGTAGCTGTAGCCACTCCTCTCATCTAGAGGTGGCTAAGTTGCCTGACTGTAAAACTGAGCAGATTTTTCCTCTGTAATGATTCTTGACTTGAACATTTACTGGCTTTGCTGGGAATTATTATAGGATCATGGGCTTAGAGCTAGAAGGGATCCCAGATGCCATTAAATCCAACCATCTCAATTTACAGCTAAGAAACTGTGGCAGACAGAGGTTGAGTGACTTACCCAGGATCACACAGCTTGTAAGTGTCTTGGGCTGGATTGGAATCCAGGTGATCTTGACTCTAATTATAGCACTCCAATACCATGCTTCCTCTTTCAGTGAGTTATAATATCTCTAAGAAAAACAGCACCAGTGAACGCATGTTGTTTCTGTCCTGCTAAAGAATTCTAATCCTTTATGTCTAATGCCTAGACTCCACTTTTTTATTGTGTGTGTTTTCCCCCCATGGCAACACTGTAGAAATTGACTGTGCATCCTACTTTGTCTCATAAAGAGCACAGGTCACTGATGAGGAGACCTGGTTGTGTGTACAAAGACAGGAGGGGAGAAGTTCATTCATTTGAAAAACTTGTTATCTCATTCAAAGTGACACAGTAGATGGAGCATTGGACTTGAAGTCAGGAAGACCCGAGTTCAAATCCCACTTCAGACACTTACTAATGGTATGACTCTGGGCAGGCCACTTAACCTGTGTCAATTTCCAATGGGAATAATGACATCATCTGCAGGGTTGTACTGAGGATCAAATGACATAAATACTTGAAAGGTGCTTTGCAAACCTTAAAGCTAGCTATATAAATGCTAGCTATAGGTGTCATTATTAAGCGTTGTGTTAGGTGCTATATTCATACATAAAAGGCCTCTCTCCTCAAGGTCCCTGTGAATCATTAAACACTGTGAGCAAAGGGTTTAAGCAGAATAAGTGGTATCAACAAGAAGATGAAGGCATGGCCTGTCATGGGTAAGAAACCAATGGGTTATACATATTCGATAATGTGTTTTTCTTTTTCTATGATGTGTTATAGAATTCTGTAGAATAAAATAGTTTAGAATAATTCTAAAATTAACACATTCTATAATGTGTTAATCCTTTTTCCCCTTTACCGTGAGTTTGCATAATGTAAAGACTAGCTTGTTATCAAGTACTTACTACATATCATGTCCTTCATGAGTATTCAGATGCTAATTGATATTGCTTCTCCAGGAAGTGTGGCTAAGGGCCATAATCCAAATGTCATTTAGTGTGTGAACTCAGAGACAGTGAGAAGCGAATTCCCAGTCCGAATGTAGGAGTAGGGCCACAGCTGGTCAATTTAGCCACTGCTAAGAGTTGGCGCCAAGCTAGTCTTCTTTAATTTGTGTCTGAAATTGTGAGTCTGAGGTCCCACCTGTGTCTCCTAGGTACTAGGGAAAATTCTGCAACCTGCCATATGCTGAGACAAGGGGCATTTTGATTGAGGGGCCAGTATAATTTTGGAGGGTGGGACCCCTAGACAGGTGGAAATAGAGGGAAAGGGGAGGATTAAGTAGTCAGAAGTAGAATGAAGGTACATTGATCCTGAGAAGCAGGGAGCAGATTTGTAAATAAATAATTTGTAAATAAAATAATTTACTCTGTTTTCTTTCCAAGAGGCAGTAGATGGGAGATATCATCTCTCTTTAGAAAATAAAGATTTTTTTTTTTTAAGAAAATCATCTCATCCTATCTTTGTGAGTCTTTGGTAGTAAGGCAAAAGGGATTGGAGACGAATGTCTCAGCATGTTTCTCTAATTGTTGGGCATGAACCTCCTCTCCAGTCAGGGGACAGTAAGGGAAAAGGAAGGGAACTGGCATTTTTATAACACCAATTATGTGTCTGCCACTCTGCCAAATGCTTTACAAATATTATCTCATCTGATCCTCACAACAACCCTGTAGATTAAATGCTATCATTATTCTCGTTTTACAGTTGAGAAACTGAGGCAAGTAGAGATTAAGTTGCTTGTCCAGGGTTACATAACTAGTAACTGTCTGAGGTGGAATTTAAACTCAGGTCTTCCTGATTTCAAGTCTAGCACTTTATCCACTATTCCACCTTGCTGCCCCAAGAATTACGAGGGGTGCACAATTCATGGATGAAAAATGAGCACTTTTCTGTTCTGTCCCCCCACCCCATCAGTTCTGCTGTCTAACTTCATTTGAAACATTTCCTTTTCCTGTGTCTTCAGTTTTCATATGCTAGGTTGCTTCGATGGGCAAATGGACAACAGTCTGGTCAAACAAACTGAAACAGCATTATGAAGCAAACAACAGATGTGTAGTACAGAGGTGATTCTGGCCATGTTTGGTCATTCCAGGAGACATTTTGACCAAACTTTGAAAATAGCTATATCCTGTAGTCTTTTATACTAATATGTTCTGGACTTATTTCCTAGAATCTTTCAGTTTGCACAGGTTTCTGTTAGATACAAGGAATTAATGACAGAAAAATTGAAATGAACATATATATATATGTATGTATCTATCTGTATATCTATACTTTATTGAAATATTCAATGATTTGGGCAATAATAGCTATGTGACCATTTAGAAATGACAAAAAATGGCAATACATTTTGAATTCTAGTTGTTCTGATATTTTTCTAGGAAATGTTGATTTAGTTTCCATTTGTCAATCTTTTACTTGGAAGGGAAACAGAATTATGATTCAAATTACTCATATAATGAATTCACTTGAATGGTTTGGCCTGGCATCTGGTGAACAAGATAACCCCCACGTTATTTAGAAGCAGTCTGGACTAGTACATCTGGGGTGAGGGCTTGCCAAACTCTTTTGAGGGCTGCTCATCCACCTTTGGTGTCCACTGGTCACCCAACTCTCACCTGTGGCTCCAAGAAGCCGTAGCATGTACAGTAGCCACTCCCCAGGGTAAAACCATTGGTCAGCTGATGGGCTAAATAAGGTTGAAGGTAACCAATAGGCCTCAAACCCATCGGTGAGTTAGGGAGATATCTGCCTCAAGTATGGAAAGACTTTCCCTGGCAAAACTGGTGGATGAGAACAAGTTGTTGCAATGCCATGAAGTTAGCTGAAGCAGGCTCTGTGGAGCACTTAGAGCTTGGTCAGACATTGAAGACACCAAGATCATCCACTGCATCTTGAGCCATTGCCAGTGGTCCTGACTTTTGTCTTGCCACTGGACTTGATAGATGCTGGAAGAGAAAGGGAGGCTGATGACTTTGTGCAACTCTGCCTCATTTAAATGCAATTCACATGCAAGTCAAGATCTCACTCAGTATCCACTATTCTACTATTAACGTTGTGATATTATTGGTCCTCTTTGAAAATGAAGAATGAACAACACCTGTAAATAATTACCATACTCCATGATATGTAGAGGGTTTTTTAAAATTACAAAGCAAATCTGGGTCTGAATTTTTATGTCATCTATATATCTGCCACAAGGAAATAGTTTAGCTGTGAGAGAATAAAAGAGAAAACTGAACGTGGTGTTTACTTTCTGATTCAGAGCTGAAAAAAAGTATAGAAGAGCAGAATAGTGATAATGGTGGAGAGAAAGATTTTGAGACCTGTCAAAGATAACATTCAGGGTATGACACCAGAATCTAGAATATAAATCAATTCAACTGACTGACTTTCTTTTTTGTGTTTATTTTTTCCTCTTTCACTTGGATTGACTTTTTATAGGGTAAAAACAACTATTCGATGTGCTTTTCTGACAATATGATAAACTCACCTTGAATGTGATCTGGATGTTATATTTCCCAAGATTTTCACCAATCCTTTTTATGATCTCTCTGACTCCATCTCTTTGTCCTTCCTTTCTGAAAAGTGCACCCAGAAATATGGCTAGAACCTTTAAACGATAACGTGTCCTTACTCCTGAGACACAGGCATCTTATCTGTGATGATTTCCTAGAATTTGTCAGTATCACATTATGAAGGAGACAGTATTAACTGGCATTTATATAGTGCTCAAAATATATTAATCTCATTTCATCTTTTTTGTAATGGTTACTAGGGATCACTTGCCAAATTTGTACCTCCATTGTTAGATTGGGTCCCCAGAGGAGTGGTTGTCACTATTCCTGTAGCTCTAGGAGAGGTAATTCTGTGGGTGTCAGTTTTCCTTAACACCAGTCACAAGCCCCCACTGGGAGTATTTTCAGTTGTTTTTCAGTCTTGTTTTACTCTTAATAATCCTATTTGTTTTTCTGTTGTTTTGGTTTTGTTTTTTTTTTTTTTTTGGCAGAGATACTGGAGTGGTTTGTCATTTCCTTTCCCAGATGAAAAACTGAGATAAACAAGGCTGAATGACTTGCTCAGGGTCACATAGCTAGTAAGTGTCTGAGGCCAGATTTGAACTCAGGAAAACGAATCTTCCTTACTATAGGCCCAGTACTGTATCCACTGTGCCAACTAGCTACCCTGCTGAAGTACTCTCCCTTAATAAAATAGTAAACTCAGTTCTTTAGGAAAGGCACTTACTAAAATGGCATACTAAGAACCATAGTTATAAAGGATATTCTCCAAATATACGGGGCACACTCTCACAAACACACCTAGAGTACCAGGGTAAAGAGTGGGCATGAACTGAAAGCACAGCGGTAATCAGATACGTGGAGGGAACATAGATGGCCAAGATACCACACAACTGTTTCACCAGATGTCCTCAGGATCCTTTCTCTTTTCAAATGGTTCTCACAAATTTCGCTAGGAGTAACTACCTGTTTAACTGGTCTGACTCTTCACAAAGTTTGTTCTTTACAGCGTGTGGTGTCTTCATGAGACTGGTCTTGGGTTTTGGCTGAGCTTTCATCCTAGATGGCAGTCCCAGAGAGTAGGGCCGATGTGTTGCTGATCTGAGTCGAGCAGGGAGTAGGAATCTTGATACTTCTATTGACTCCATATAAGGTTCCACTGCTGCTGAATTGGGTTGGGCAGCTGGAGCCAGACAGTACCAGGCAGGCTACACTATATGGTGACTGTTGAACAGGGCTGGGCAGGCTACTGTATTACAAAGCAGGGCTTAATGAATGGGGTCAAGCCAGGAGTCTCTGCCACTGGGTAGCTGCTTCCAGTATGGATTGGGCATGTTACTGCTAGCTCTTCTCAGGGTATGGTTTTTTTTTGTTTTTTTGGAGGGTGTAAGGCAGGGCAATTGGGGTTAAGTGACTTGCCCAAGGTCACACAGCTAGTAAGTGTGTCAAGAGTCTGAGACCAGATTTGAACTCACATCCTCCTGATTCCAGGGCTGGTGCTCTACCCACTGTGCCACCTAGATGCACCCTTCTCAGGGTATGTTCTCAAGGTGACTGCAAGCACCTTGAGAACAGAGACTCCATTTAAAGAAGTAGTTAAACTCAGACATCTCATTTCTCACCTGGCTATACTACCCCAGAAATCTTATTGGGAAAACCATATTGTCCTCCTGCAAGATTCTATAAACCTTGGTACTCTACATCATTACCATCCTCAGTCCTGCTGATGGGAGGTTTTTTTTCTGTTTAGTTGTTTTTCAGTCATGATGTCTGACTCTTCATGACCCCATTTAGATTTTCTTGGCAGAGATGCTGGAGTGGTTTGCCATTTTCTTTTCCAGTTCATTTTATAGATGAGGAAACTGAAGTAAACAGAATTAAGTGACACGTCCAGGGTCACACAGCTAGTAAGTGCCTGAGGCTGTATTTGAACTCAGGTCTTGCCTGATTCTTGCCCCAGAACTCTGTCCATTGTGACACCTGGCTACCCCTTATCTAAATTTATATCTAGGCCTTCCAACTCTCTTCATGGATTGACTCTGGACTTGTGGATCTCCTCCTCCTATAGGACAGTTTTTTCTCTCCTGCAACTGGGCCGGGTGGGTGTTATGCTACCGTCTCTACTATTAATGGGTGTTTGTGTGGGGAGGAGGATTGGGAGAAGAAGATCAGATTGTTTTGACTACTTGTATAAAACCTCCAAATGGAGGCCTACACGGTTGGTTTGGTCAGTCCTAAGGAATGCGATACAAGGTGACATTGGGAACGGTGTTGTGGACTTCATTTTGACTGGAGCCGTTATTTTAGAGGACTTAATATTACATTTAGATATTTCCTTTTATCTTCTATTCTCAATGCAATTTTTAGAACTGTGCCTCTGCTATATTATCTGTAGATTTTATTGGAGGATTATGGGAGTCATCTTTCACCATGACTGACCTCTGGTTTTGTATCCTGTTACTCCTCTCTATGTACTTTCTTTTTTATTAAAATTAGACTTTTATTTTTGGCTATAAGTGACATTCTGTTCCCTACCTCTAGTTTTACATTTATTCCTTACCTCTGGAATATACTCCTCCTCACCTCCATTTCATATAATCCCTAGCTTTCTTCAAAGTTTAGATGTAGTTTCCAACTTAAGGACTTCTCTGAATTCCCTAACTTTGTTCTCACTCCTGAAATTATTTTGTATTATTCTATATGTGCTCTGTATTTATGTGTTTGTGTAAATACAGAGCATATAAAGTACATATATATATACACATAAATATATATATGTATATTCTTCCTATAGAATATGAATTCTTTGAGGATAGGAACAGTTTGATTTCTTTTTGTCTTCCTACCCCCGGAAACTCAAACAGTGCTAGGTGGCTCAGTGGCTAGAGCACTGGGCCTGGAGTCAGGAAGACGTGATTATTCAAATCCAGCCTCAGACATTTACCAGGTGTATGACTTTGGAAAAGTCATAGAAACTCTGTTTATCTCAGCTTCCTCAACTGTAAAATGGGGATTATAATAGTACCTGGGGTTGTTGTCATTAGTCATTCGACCAACAAGCATTTATTAACTATCTACAACATTCAATATGTAGTTTCAGTGCTGGATAGCACTTAGCAGGATATTGGCACAGAGTAGGTGCTTAATAAATGTTTATGGAAGTGAATTTTATTGAATTGGATAGTTCAGCCTTCAGGGTTCAGCAACTCTATGTTTATTAGATTGGATTAGATATTTTCCCTTGCTTTAATAATGTTTTTTTTCTAATTACATGTAGCAACAATTTAACATTCATTTTAAAATTTTTTGAGTTACAAATTCTCTCCCTTCCTCTCTTCTCTTCTTACTGAGATAGTATGCAATTTCCTATAGGAATTGTGCAATTATGCAAAACATAATTCCACATTAGTCATGTTGTGAAAGAAAAAAGAAACCAAACACATACATGTACACACACATACATGTACACACACAAATGATAAAAAATAATATGCTCAATATGTATTCAAACTCCATCCATTCTTTCTCTGGAGGTAGATAGTATCATTCATCATAAGCCCTTTGGATCTTGGATCTTTGTATCACTGAGAATAACTAAGTCATTCACAGTTCATCGTTGCTATAGTATTGCTGTTACTGTGTACAATGTTCTCCTGGTTCTGTTCAGTTCACTTTGCATTAGTTCACTTAAGTTTTCCCAGGTTTTTCTGAAAGCATCCTGCTTGTCATTTCTTTAGCACAATAGTACTGCCATGTGGTATCATATACCACAACTTGTTCAGCCATTCTCCAGTTGATGGCATTCTCTCAATTTCCAATTCTTTGTCACCACAAATAGAGCTGCTATAAATGTTTTTGTACATATAGGTCCTTTTCCTTTTGTAAAAATCTCTTTGGGAATCAGACCTAGTAGCAGTATTACTGGGTTCCAAATTGTTTTCCAGAATGGCTGGATTGTTTCACAATTCCACCAAGAGTGCATCAGTGTCTCAAATTTCCCATATCTCTTCCAACATTTGCCATTTTTCTTTTCTGTCCATATTAGTCAATCTGATAGACACACGGTAGTACCTCAGAGTTTTAATTTACATTTCTCTAATCAATAGTGATTTAGAGCATTTTTTCATATGACTATAGATAGCTTAGATTCTTTATCTGAAAACTGTCTATTCATATCCTTTGACTATCAATTGGCAAATGACTTACAGTCTTGTAAATTTGACTCAGTTTTCTTATTTTAGAGAAATAAGGCCTTTATCAGAGATACTTCCTATAAAAATTATTTCCCAGCTTTGTTTTCCTTCTAATATTGGTTGCATTCATTTTGTTTGTGAAAAACTTTTCAATTTTATATAATGAAAATTATCCATTTTACATTTTGTAATGTTCTCTATTTCTTCTTTGATCCTAAATTCTTCCTTCTCCATAGATCTGACAGATAAATTATTCCATGCTCCTAATTGGCATATGGTATCATCTTTTATGTCTAAGTCATATGCCCATTTGACCTTATCTTGATAGAAGGCATGAAGTGTTGGCCTATACCTAATTTCTGCCATACTATTTTTCACTTTTCCCAGCAGTTTTTGCCAAATAGTGAGTTCTTGTCCCAAAAGCTGGGATTTGGGGGTTTATCTAGATTACTGTCGTCATTACCTACTGTAGTGTAGGTATGGCCATAAACACTAGATTACTGTGGTCATTACCTACCGTGTATTGTGTCCCCCATCTATTCCATTGATCCGCTGCTTTACCTCCTAGTCAGTATAGGATTGTTTTGATTATTATTGCTTTCATAATACAGTTTGAGATCTGGCACCACTAGGCCACTTTTCTTCAGATTTTTTGTTTCCTGAATTTCCTTTACATTCTTGACCTTTTGTTCTTCCAGATGAATTTCATTATTGTTTTTCTAGCCCTATAAAATATATTTTTAAGCTTGATTGGTATGACACTGAACAAGTAAGTTGATTTAGGTAGAATTGTAATTTTTATTGTACAGACTCAGCCTACCCATGAGTAATTTATATTTTTCCAGTTGTTCAGATCTGACTTTATTAGTGTGAAGTGTTTTGTAATTGTGCTCATATAGTTCCTGAGTTTGTTAGGAATGCTCTCAAGTGTTTTAAATGGAATTTCTCTTTCTATCTCTTGCTGCTGAACTTTTTGGGCAATATACGAAATGCTGATGATTATATGTGGGTCATTTTATATTTTAAAACTTTGCTAAAGTTGTTAGTTATTTCAGCTAGTTTTTTAGCTGATTATCTGGGATTCTCCAAATATGTAGTCATATTATCTGCAAAGAATAACAGTTTGGTTTTCTCATTAGCTATTCTAATTCCTTCAATTTATTTTTCTTCTCCTATTGCTACAGCTAGCATTTCTGTACAATATTGAATAACAGTGATAATGGGCATCTTTTCTTCACCCCTGTAAATGTAAGATTTTTGTTAGTAATTTTTGGAATTTGGTTTTCCAGGATCCATGGCCATAACAATCTCTTGTTCCCAGGTGTTGGATATGAGTTCTATGTTTCAAAACATCTCCACCATGACACATGTAGATTGTAAAGTCCAGGTGTTGCCTGTTTAGATTATAAATGTCAGGACCCTGGAGGGGTGGAGTGTAAGTATAAAGCAGGTGGGCACTGGTCAGTAAGTGGGGAACCTTTAGGGTTGAAATGCACAAGCTAGGATGTTGTGTGTGCCTTGATTGGCCCCCATCAAGGCTTGGGGGGAATCTGTGTTTGCCTCACCTGGCCCCCATTGAGGCTTGAGGGGACTTACAGGAATGCACAAGTTGTGCCTGTTTTGACTGGCCCCATCCAGATGTAGGGGAAGTTGCCCCACCCCTTCTTGTTGACCCCTTCCAGAAGAGTGATTAGGGAATGCTGTAGGAGTTGGTGCTCAGCAAACCTTGTGAGAAGGTTAGATAGAATAAAGTCTGCATTGTTTAACTAAAGTAGGACTGTTTACCCCTTTGAAGCTCTCTTTCTTTTATGAAAGCATATCTTAGAACCTGTGCTAGCAGGCCATCCTGGGTGTGCTAGGGTGCTTGCTTAATACAACTTCTGATCTCATTGGGAAAGCTTCTAGGTTATACCCATTACTGATAATACTTGCTGATGGTTTTAGATAAATACTACTTATCATTTTAAGGAAAACTTGATTTATTCCTATGCTTTCTAGTATTTTTAATAAGAATTAGTGTCGTATTTTGTCAAAAGCCTTTTTTCTGCATGTATTGAGATAATCATAAGATTTTTGTTTTGTTATTGATATGGTCAGTTATGCTGCTAGTTTTCTTAATATTGAAACAACCCTGCATTTTTGGTATAAATCCTACCTGGTCATAATGTATGATCTTTGTGATATATTGCTACAATCTCCATGGTGGTATCTTATCTCTTTTAATTAGGTATATTTTTTTCTTTTTGCTTTGTCTGAAATCAGGATTGCTATACTTGCTTTTTTTTATACTCCAGCTAAAGCATAATAGATTTTCTTCCTACCCCTACCTTTACTCTGTATGTCTCTCTGCTTCAAATTTTTCTAGTAAACAACATACTATAGGATTCTGGTTTGTAATCTATTCTCCTATAGGTTTCTGTTTTATGGATGAGTTCATTTCATTCACGTTCACCGGTATAATTTTTCTAATTATTTGTTAATCTAATTATTTCCCTCTATCCTATTTTCCCTTTGTTTATTCTCTGATTGCATGATATTTGAATTGTTTCTCTCTGGTTGCTTGTAGTATTTTCTCCTTGACCTAAGAGATCTGGAATTTGGCTGTAATATTCTGGGAGTTTTTACTTTGAGATCTCTTTCAAGAGGTGGTTGGTAAATTCTTTCAATTTTATTTTACTCTTTGGTTCTAGGATATCAGAGCAGCTTCCCTTATCAATTTCTTGCAATATAATGTGTAGGCTTTTTTTTTTGACCATTGCTTTCAGGTAATCTTATAATTCTTAAATTATCTTTCCTCAATCTGTTTAGCAGGTCAGTTTTTTTTCCCAATAAATTATTTCACATTTTCTTCTATACTTAAATTCTTTTGATTTTGTTTCCTATAACTATGTAGCAGTGAGCTCTAGTGTGCTTGTTTTTCTCCTTGTCCTGGAACTGTGACCTGAAAATGGGATCTGGATCCCCATACGAGCAATGCAATAGAGTCCCCCCCTTCTGACAAGTTGTCCAGCCCCCTTACTGTCCATGGTCTGAGAGCTACAGAAACAGCAGATTCAATTATCACCCCACCCACCCACCAAGGCCTGTGCTGGCATGCTGGGGCTTAACCTCTTGGTGTTTTGCAGGGTCTCCACCTCTTCTGGACTATACTCCACTCTCACTCCAGTGAAACAGACCTTTCCTATTTACCTTCTAGGTTGTGTTGGGCTGGAAAATTATTTTATCCTGTCCTTTTGTTGGTTCTGCCAGATTTTTTTTAAATCATTATTTATTTATTTAATATTTTTAGTTTTCAGCATTAATTTTCACAAGAGTTTGTATTACAAATTTTCTCCCCATTCCACCCCACTCCAAGACGGCATATATTCTGATTGCCCCATTCCCCAGTCAGCCCACCCATCTGTCACCCCACTCCCCCCTCCATCCCCTGTCCCTTATTTTCTTGTAGGGCAAGATAGATGTTTATTCCCCATTGCTTGTATATCTTATTTCCTAGTTGCATGCAAAAACTTTTTCTTGAACATCTTATTTTAAAACTTTGAGCTCCAAATTCTCTCCCCTCTTCCCTCCCCACCCACTCTCCCTAAGAAGGCAAGCAATTCAACATAGGCCACATGTGTATCATTATGTAAAACCCTTCCACAATACTCATGTTGTGAGAGACTAACTATATTTTGCTCATTCCTATCCTATCCCCCTTTATCCAATTTTCTCCCTTGACCCTGTCCCTTTTCAAAAGTGTTTGTGATTGATTACCTCCTCCTCCATCTGCTCTCCCTTCTATCATCCCCCCCTCCTTTTTTATCTCCTTCTTCCTTCTTTCCTGTGGGGTAAGATACCCAATTGAGTGTGTATGTTATTTCCTCCTCAGGTCAAATCCGATGAGAGCAGGATTGACTCATTTCCCCTCACCTGCCCCCTCGTCCCCCCCAACAGAACTGATTTTTCTTGCCACTTTTATGTGACACAATTTACCCCATTATATCTCTCCCTTTCTCCCTCTCTCAATATATTCCTCTCTCATCCCTTAATTTGATTTTATTTTTTTAGATACCATCCCTTCTTATTCCACTCACCCGGTGCCCTCTGTCTATATGTGTGTGTTTATGTACATATATACATGTATATGTGTGTGTGTACATATATATATATATACATACATATATATATGTGTATATGTATATGTATATATATATATGTGTGTGTGTGTGTGTGTGTATGTATGTATGTATGTATATTCCCCTCAGCTACCCTAATACGGAGGTCTCATGAATTATACACATCATCTTTACATGTAGGAATGTAAACAAAGCAGTCCAACTTTAAGTAAGTAAGATTTCTCTTTCTTGTTTACCTTTTCATGCTTCTCTTGATTCTTGTGTTTGAAAGTCAAATTTTCTATTCAGTTCTGGCCTTTTCACTGAGAAAGCTTGAAAGTCCTCTATTTTACTGAAAATCCATATTTTGCCTTGGAGCATGATACTCAGTTTGGCTGGGTAGGTGATTCTAGGTTTTAATCCTAGCTCCATTGACCTCCGGAATATCATATTCCAAGCCCTTCAATCCCTTAATGTAGAAGCTGCTGGATCTTGTGTTATTCTGATTGTGTTTCCACAATACTCAAATTGTTTCTTTCTGGCTGCTTACAGTATTTTCTCCTTGATCTGCGAGCTCTGGAATTTGGCAACAATATTCCTAGGAGTTTTCTTTCTGGGATATTTTTCAGGAGGTGATCTGTAGATTCTTTCCATTTCTATTTTACCCTCTGGCTCTAGAATATCAGGCCAGTTTTCCTTGATAATTTCTTGAAAGATGATATCTAGGTTCTTTTTTTGATCATGGCTTTCAGGTAGTCCAATAATTTTTAAATTATCTCTCCTGGATCTATTTTCTAGGTCAGTGGTTTTTCCAATGAGATATTTCACATTGTCTTCCATTTTTTCATTCTTTTGGTTCTGTTTTATAATATCTTGACTTCTCATCAAGTCACTTGCTTCCACTTGCTCCAATCTAATTTTTCAGGTAGTATTTTCTTCAGTGGTCTTTCGGACCTCCTTTTCCATTTGGGTAATCCTGCCTTTCAAGGCATTCTTCTCCTCATTGGCTTTTTGGAGCTCTTTTGCCATTTGAGTTAGTCTATTTTTAAGGTGCTGTTTTCTTCAGTATTTTTGGGGTCTCCTTTAGCAAGTCATTGACTTGTTTTTCTCACATCCTTCTCATTTCTCTTCCCAATTTTTCCTCTACTTCTCTAACTTGCTTTTCCAAATCCTTTTTGAGCTCTTCCATGGCCTGAGACCAGTTCATGTTTTTCTTGGAGACTTTTGATGTAGGCTCTTTGACTTTGTTGACTTCTTCTGGCTGTATTTTTTGGTATTCTTTGTCACCAAAAAAAGATTCCAAAGTCTGAGTCTGAATCTGAGTGCGTTTTCGCTGCCTGGCCCTGTTCCCAGCCAAATACTTGGACTTTGAGTTTTTCTTCGGGGTATGACTGCTTGTAAAGTACTTTGTTCCAAGCTTGGGGGTATGTGCTGTTGTTTTCAGGGCTATTTATATACAGCCAGCTCTGCCACACCAGTGCTCCTCCTCCCCCAAGAAGCACCAACCCCTACTGGACTGAGATCTTAAGCACTCCTGCTCTGATCTGCCACTTATCTCCTCCCACCAGGTGGGCCTGGGGCCAGAAGCAACTGCAGCTGTAATTCTGTAGCTGCACCATCTCCCCTGCCCCAGGGGCAGTGGCTGAACCACAAACTCTATCCTCCTGTCCCCAGCAGCTTTTCCCACTAACCTTCTCTGTTGTCTTCAGTGTTTGTGGGTTGAGAAGTCTGGTAACTGCCACAGCTCACTGATTCAGGGTGCTAGGGCCTGTTTCATCCAGCTCCAGGTCTGGGTGGTCTGGCACAGCCCACACTGGGCTCTGCTCTGCTCCCAGCTCCATGCATGATAGACCGTACCCAGTGACCATCCAGGCTGTCCTGGGCTGGAGCCCTGCTTCCCTCTGCTATTTCATGGGTTCCACAGTTCTAGAATTTGTTCAGAGCCATTTTTTATCAGTGTTTGGAGGGTCCTGGGGGAGAGTCCTAGGCAAGTCCATGCTTTCCGGCAGCCGTCTCGGCTTTGCCCCCCTCACCCTGGCTGAATTTGTTTTGAGGCATTATTTTAAAGTTGTCTGGAGGGGAATTTGGGAGAACTCAGGTGAATCCTTGCCTTTACTCTAACATCTTGACTCTGTACTCTACTTCCCAAGGTTGGTTTGTGGAACAAATGAGATAATAATTGAAAAAAAAAACTCTTAGCATATTGCCTGGTCATCATGTTAATGGAATACGAACTTCCCTGTCCATTAATAGGTCTATGTGACCACATGTGTTCAATCACAGCTATGATACATTCTGAGTTACAAAGAGCCCACAGGGGGAGGAACTTGCCTAAGAAGGAGCTTGATTACTGAGAGATTTGATTGTAGGAAGGCTTTTACATCTTTTGGCACTAAATTAATTAGGCACTGAATCAGAAGGGTTGTGATGCCTTATGGCTCTGAGCCTATTAGCCAAAAGTGTGTGTGTGTGTGTGTGTGTGTGTGTACTGAGGTGGGATTTTGCTTTGTGGGCTTGCTTATGAGGATATTTTGATTTCTTGGATGGGTCTCTGAGTAGCCATTTTAAGAGCCACACCCCTCCCCCCAACTGACTACTTAGACGTTAGTGCTTCCCCAATCTCATGGTATATGTAGGTGGTTGTATTACTTTGTTCAGACAGTTGGAGCCCTGTCTGTTGAATCTCTATGCTAATTTCTCTACTTGTATTTTCTCCACATTCAGGGTGCTAACCTTTCCCCTGAACTACTAAATGTAATTAAAGTAAAAAACCTATTAAAAATGGCTCTGAACCCATTCTAGAACTGCAGAACCCACAAAACAGCAGAGGGAAGCAGGGCTCCAGCCCAGGACAGCCTGGATGGTCTCTGGGTGAGGTCTATCCCACACGGAGCCGGAAGCTGGGAGCTGGAAGCTGGGAGTGGAGCGGAGCAGAGCCCAGCGTGAGCGGCACAGACCAACCAGACCAGGAGCTAGGCAGAGTGGGCCCTAGCGCCCTGAATCAGTGTGCTGTGGCAGTTACCAGACTTCTCAACCCACAAACACCAAAGACAACAGAGAAGGTTAGTGGGAAAAGCTGCGGGAGTGCAAGGAGTTTGTGGTTTGGCCACCGCCCCCGGGGCAGTGGTGGAGGGGCAGCTACAGCTGCAGTTGCTTCCGGCTCCAGGCCCATCTGGTGGGAGGAATTAAGTGGCGGATCAGAGCAGGAGTGCACAGCCTGCTGAAGATCTAAGCCCAGTCCGGCTTGGGGGTTCTTGGGGAAGGAGGAGTGCTGGTGTGGCAGAGTTGGTGCATCCCCCCCAAACGTGGAACATAGAACTCTTTAGTCTACAAGCAGTCATACCCCACTGAAAAACTCAAGGATCAAGTTAGTTGGTTGGGAATATGACCAGGCAGTGAAAACACACCCAGACTGAGTCTCAGACTTTGGATTCTTTCTTTGCTGACAAAGAAGACCAAAACATACAGCCTAAAGAAGTCAACAAAGTGCAAGAGCCTACACCAAAAGCCTCCAAGAAAAACATGAACTGGTCCCAGGCCATGGAAGAACTCAAAAAGAATTTGGAAAAGCAAGTTAGAGAAGGAGAGGAAAAATTGAGAAGAGAAATGAGAAGGATGCGAGAAAACCATGAAAAACAAGTCAATGACTTGCTAAAGGAGACCCCAAAAAATACTGAAAAATACACTGAAGAAAACAACACCTTAAAAAATAGACTAACACAAATGGCAAAAGAGCTCCAAAAAGCCAATGAGGAGAAGAATGCCTTGAAAGGCAGAATTGGCCAAATGGAAAAGGAGATCCAATGGACCACTGAAGAAAATACTACCTGAAAAATTAGATTGGAGCAAGTGGAAGCCAGTGACTTTATGAGAAATCAAGATATTATAAAACAGAACCAAAGGAATGAAAAAATGGAAGACAATTGGAAAAACCACTGACCTGGAAAACAGATCCAGGAGAGATAATTTAAAAATTATTGGACTACCTGAAAGCCAAGATCAAAAAAAGAGCCTAGATATCATCTTTCAAGAAATTATCAAGGAGAACTACCCTGATATTCTAGAGCCACAGGGCAAAATAGAAATTGAAAGAATCCATCGATCACCTCCTCAAATAGATCCCAAAAAGAAATCTCCTAGGAATATTGTTGCCAAATTCCAGAGCTCCCAGATCAAGGAGAAAATACTGCAAGCAGCCAGAAAGAAACAATTTGAGTATTGTGGAAACCCAATCAGAATAACCCAAGATCTGGCAGCTTCTACATTAAGAGATCGAAGGGCTTGGAATACAATATTCTGGAGGTCAATGGAGCTAAGATTAAAATCTAGAATCACCTACCCAGCAAAACTGAGTATCATGCTCCAAGGCAAAATATGGATTTTCAATAAAATAGAGGACTTTCAGGCTTTCTCAATGAAAAGACCAGAGCTGAATAGAAAATTTGACTTTCAAACACAAGAATCAAGAGAATCATGAAAAGGTAATCAAGAAACAGAAATTGCAAGGGACTTACTAAAGTTGAAATGTTTTGTTTACATTCCTACATGGAAAGATAACATGTGTGATTCATGAGACCTCAGTATTAGGGTAGCTGAAGGGAATATGCATATGTATATATACATGTATGTGTGTATATATATATATGTATATATACACACACACACATACATATACGTATATATAAGTGAATGTATATGTATCTATATATGTATGTGTATATATATATATAGAGAGAGCACACACAGGGTGAGTTGAAGATGAAGGGAAGATATTTAAAAGAAATAAAATCAAATTAAGGGATGAGAGAGGAATATATTGAGAGAGGGAGATAGAAATAGAATGGGGTGGATTATCTCGCATAAAGGTGGCAAGAGGAAGCAGTTCAGTGGGAGGAGGGGAGAGGGCAGGTGAGGGGGCAATGAGTGAATCTTGCTCTCATCAAATTTGGCCTGAGGAGGGAATACCATACATACTCAATTGGGTATCTTACCCCACAGGAAAGAAGAGGGAAGAAGATAAAAAAAGGGGGAGGGATGATGGAGGGGAGGGCAGATGGGGGTGGAGGTAATCAAAAACAAACATTTTGGAAAGGGGACAGGGTCAAGGGAGAAAATTCAATAAAGGGGGATGGGTTGGGAAGGAGCAAAATATACTTAGTCTTTCACAACATGAGTATTGTGGAACGGTTATACATAATGATACACATGTGGCCTATGTTGAATTACTTGACTTCTTAGGGAGAGTGGGTGGGAAGGGAAGAGGGGAGAGAATTTGGAACTCAAAAGTTTTAAAAACAGATGTTCAAAAACAACAAAAAAAAAGGTTTTTGCATGCAACTAGAAAATAAGATACACAGGCAATGGGGCATAGAAATTTATCTTGCCCTACAAGAAAGGAAGGGAAAAGGGGATGGGAGGGGAGTGGGGTGACAGAAGGGAGGGCTGATTGGGGAACAGAGCAACCAGAATATATGCCACCTTGGAGTGGGGGGGAGGGTAGAAATGGGGAGAAAATTTGTAATTCAAACTCTTGTGAAAACCGATGCTGAAAACTAAATATGTTAAATAAATTTAATGAACTGCAAAAAATAAAAATAAAAAAACAAATAAATGTGATTAAAGTAAGATTGTTGACCCCTTTAAAAGTTGTCTTTCCTTTAGGACAGTAGATTGAAGAACCTGTGCTAACAGGCCATCCTGGGTGTGCCAGGGTGCTTGTTGTTACACTGGTACATAATAGGCACTTAGTAAATGTTTGTTCCCTCCACCCTTTGTTTTTCTGATAGTAAATAGTTAATAAATGTTTGCTGAATTAAGCTGAACTCAAGTATAATATGTAACACTTTATTATGACTCTCAAATGTATTGGGAAATAATAGCTATGAAGCAGTTAAGTAGTTTGTCTCAATGATTTATACAAGGAAGGTGGCAAATAAAGAATCCTCTGCTAAAAATATAAGGACAGACTTTTTAGAGGGTGGAAGGCTAGGAGTTTGTGTCTCAGTCTTCTTCCCCCCTCCCCTTTCAAAATAGCAGTGGAAATGACCCCCAAATTTCCAAATGCATAGAAAATTAAGCAAGAAAAATAAAATTCAGTCCAAATTCAATAAACAAACCAAACCAAACATAATTTTGAAAAGTTAAAATTTTAAGGGAAACAAGGGGAAAATAGAATAAATGCCCAGCAGGGAAGGGAACAAGATTTTATTAAATCCTTACTAAGTTCTGGGTGGGAGGAGAAAGTGAGGCTGGTGACCTTGCACAGCCTTCCCTCACTCAAGTCAAAGTCAAGTGCATTTCCCTGATGTCATGGTCCTCTTTGAGAATGAAGGACAAACATAACCACATTCTGGGTACTCTGCTACGTGATATATAATAATAAAAATAATAATAGTAAATAGCTAATATTTATATAGTACTTCTTATGTGCTATATAATAGCACTATGCTAAGTGCTTTATAATTATTATTTCATTCTCACAACATTCTTGGGAACTAGGTGTTATTATTCTCATTCTGCCTTTGTGGAAACTAAGGCAAAAAGAGGGTATGTGGGTGGAGCCAAGATGGTAGAGTAAAAGCAGGAACCTTATCAAAGCTTTCCCCCCTAAACCCCTCAAAATACCTGTAAAAAATGACTCGAAACAAATTCTAGAGCAGCAGAAGTCACAAAATGACAAGAATGAAGCAGATTTCCAACCCAAGACTATCTGGAAGGCTGATAGGAAGGGTCTATCACGTGATCCTTGGAGCAGAGCACAGCCCAGTGCAGGTCAAGCTGATAGGACTGGAGCAGGCCTCAGGGCATTGAAGCAGTTGCAGTGGTTTCCAAACTTCTCAACTCACAAATGCCAAAGACAGCTTCAAAAGTCAGTGGGAAAGCTCTCTCATCTGTGTGAGGTGGGGAGCATGTTCCAGCCCCAAGGCAGCAGCAGCTACTGCCTCAGCAGAAGCTGCTTCTGGAGCTCTCAGCATATAGACTGTGGGAGAACTGAGCTGCTGATCTGGGTCCTGGTAGTCCTGGAGTGAGGGGGAGTGCTGATGTAGTGGAGCTTGTGGCAGCTATGGAGAGGGAATCCTCCTCATAGTTCCAGAGCAGAAAGAAATGCTTATGGGTGCTCACAGAACAGAGCGCAGGCCAAGAGAGGAGTAAACACCTCTCTTTTGATCTTACCACTTTGAAGGAACTGAGAATTTACAGATCCCTAGAGATATCTCCAAAAAAGCTGCACAAACCCCTGGAACTTGGGTCAGTATATTCTCCACTTAACAAAGAGCTCAAAAGTCAAGTAATTAGCTGGGAAAATGAGCAAATGGGGAAAAGAGTAAGACTATAGAAGGTTATTTTCTTGGTGAAAAAATGTTTTCTTACACACTTACTGACAAGGAAGATCAAGACATGCAGACAGAGGTAGACAACGTCAAGGCTCCTATATCCAAAACCTCCAAGAGAAATATGAAATGGTCTCAGGCCATGGAAGAGCTCAAAAAGAGAAGTGGAGGAAAAATTGGGAAGAGACATGAGAGTGATGCAAGAAAATAATGAACAACGAATCAACAACTTGCTAAAGGAGACCCCCAAAAATGCTGAAGAAAACAATGCTGTTAAAAATAGACTAACCCAAATGGCAAAAGAGGTCCAAAAAGTCAATGAGGAGAATGTCTTGAAAAGCAGAACTGGCCAAGTGGGAAAGGAAGTCCAAAAGCTCACTGATGAAAATAGTTCCTTAAAAATTAGAATGGAGCACATGGAGGCAATGACTTTATGAGAAATCAAGAAATTAAAAACAAAACCAAAAGAATGAAAAAATAGAAGACAATGTGAAATATCTCATTGGAAAAACCACTGACCTGAAAAATAGATACAGGAGAAACAATTTAAAAATTATTGGATTACCTGAAAGCCATGATCAAAAAAAAAAAAGAGCCTAGACACCATCTTCCAAGAAATTATCAAGGAAAACTGTTCTGATATTCTAGAACCAGAGGGTAAAATAGAAATGGAAAGAATCCACCAATCACCTCTTGAAAGAAATCCCAAAAGGAAGACTCCTAGGAATATTGTAGCCAAATTATTCCAGAGTTCCCAGGTCAAGGAGAAAATATTACAAGCAGCCAGAAAGAAACAATTCAAGTATTGTGGAAACACAATCAGGATAATACAAGATTTAGCAGCTTCTATGCTAAAGGATTGGAGGGCTTTGAATATGATATTCCAGAGGTCAAAGGAGATAGAATTAAAACCAAGGATCACCTACCCAGCAAAACTGAGTATAATATTTCAGGGGGAAAATGGAATTTCATTGAAATAGAGGACTTCCACACATTCTTGTTGAAAAGACCAGAGCTGAATAGAAAATTTGACTTTCAATTACAAGAATGAATAGAAACATGAAAAGGTAAACAGGAAAGAGAAGCCATAGGGGACTTATTAAAGTTGAACTTTTTACATTCCTTCATGGACAGATGATAAGTGTAACTCAGGAGACCTTTCTCAGTATTAGGGTAGTTAGAGGCAATATATACATACATATACATATACATACACATATACTACATATATACACGTGCAGTACATATACATACACATATACATGTGCAACTACATGTGCATATATAGATATATGTGTACACACGTATACATGTGTGTATGTATGTGTGTATGCATATACACATATGTGTATGCATGTATATACACACATACACTTTTATGTCTCTATATATCTATATATAGGTATATGTATGTGTGTATGAGTATGCATATGTATATATATGTGTGTATGTATATGTATACATATGTGTATATGTGTGTAGGTAAACAGAGGGCACAGGGTGAGCTGAATATGAAGGGATGATATCTAAAAAATAAAATTAAGTGTTGAGAGGAATGTACTGGGAGAAAGAGAAAGGGAGAGGTAGAACATAGTAAACTATCTCACATAAAAAAGGCAAGAAAGAGCTTTTACAATGGAGGGGAAGAGGGGGGAGGTGAAAGGGAATAAGGGAACCTTACTCTCATTCAATTTTGCTTAAGGAGGCAATAACATATACACTCAATTGGATATGGAAATCTATCTTACCCTACAGGAAAGCAGGGGGGAAGGTGATGAGGGGGAGATAACAGAAGAGATGGCAGATTGAGGGAAGGGGTAATCAGAAGCAAACACTTTTGTGGAGGGACAGGTCAAAGGAAAGAATAGAATAAATGGAGGGCAGGACAGGATAGAGGATAGTATAGTTAAATCTTTCACAACATGATTGTTATGGAATTGTTTTGCATGACTACACATGTATAGCCTATATTAAACTGCTTACTTTCTCAATGAGGATGGATAGGGAAGGAGGAAGGGAGAGAATGTGGAAGTCAAGGCTTTAAAAATCAATGTTAAAAATTGTTTTTACAAGCAACAGGGAAATAAGATATACAGGCATTAGGGTATGGAAATCTATCTTGCCCTACAGGAGTATAGAAGGGAAGGGAATAGAAGGGGGGAGGGAGGTAATAGAAGGGAGGGCAGATTAGAGGAGGGGGTAATCAAAATATACACTGTCCTGGGGTGGGGGGAGGGGAGAGATGGGGAAAATATTTGGAATTCAAAATCTTGTGGAAGTGAATGTTGAAAACTGAAAATAAATTTATATTTTAAAAAAGTGGTTAAGTGACTTGTTCAGGGTCACACAGCTAAGTAAATACTTAAGGTAGGATTTGAACTCAGGTCTCCTTGACTCTAAGTCTGATAAAGGAGGTGTTATTATGATCTCTAAAAACTGAAGCTGAAATATTCAATGTCTTGCCCACATTCATATAGGTAATAAGTTTCTGAGGTTAGTTTTAAACTCAGGTCTTCCTAACTCCAGTTCTAGCATTGTGTCTACTGTATCACCTAGCTGCTTCTGAAAAGTAAACAGTAAACGCAACCTCAGAAAGCAGTGCTGAGACCCGTGCAAGAAATCCTGGAAGAAAAGTTTTTGTGGTACCAACACTGACAAAGATTTTTAAAATGAACAAAATTTCTTCTAAAATGGTGGAGTTTTAAAAACTCCAATGAAAGAAAACGAATTCAACTAAAAATTCATGAGAGGACTAAAGGAGTAGCTGGATACCTGGAACTTATGGGAGAAAATAATGAGAAAAAACAGTAGGATGCATGCTGTGGATCAAAGGATAATGGCACCTAAAGTAGAAAAAAAGGAGGCAGCTAGGAGACTCAGTGGATAGAGTGCTGGGCCTGGAATCAGGAAGACCTGAGTTCAAACCTGACCTCTGACATTTGCAGTTTGACCCTGGGTAAGTCACTTAACCTCTGCCTTAATCTACTGGAGTTGGGCAGTAGTAGGTTACTACTCCAGAATCATTGTCAAGAAAACTCCAAGGACAGTATGGTCCATGGGGTCACAAAGAGTCAGACATAACTGAATGCCTGAATACCACCAAAGAGCAGAAGAAACAAGCTTAGGGATATTTAAGGAACACCTCTCTGGGAGGAGATAGATCCTAGAGTATCTTCCTCCAGCTTCCTGGATATCTCAGTATCTGCTGTGATGGGGTAGACAGAGTCCTGGCCACTATGAAGGTTTAATATTTGGAGGAGCAGATACCACCTAGATGGAGGAAATAACTAGATATTTAAAGTAACAAAGAAGAGTTCATTTTATTCTGACCAAAGGATGACAAAGCTTATCCCATTTTGGAAGTGTGATTACCCAGGAAGAATGACTTTTTAGCTTTTGCCACTGTGTGGAGTAACTGTGGAGATACCACTTGATTTCAAGAACCTATTTTCCTTTTGGAAATGGCAGTGAGGACATATATTTCTTTTAGTTAACTGCCCCTGTTATTCCTCCAGTTCATGATGGATATCAGCCTTGGTTGCTCATATCTTTATTTGAGTAGTTTTGGCCTTGTGCCCAGCCACTGTGAATTACATCATCCCCTTTGTGCTTGTTGCCATCACAATTCCCCTTCTGTTTGAAGCTGTGGGATTGGTTGGCCTCTGGGGTTCTAGTTATGCCTGAGATCTAGAGCTGGTTATGTACTTGATATATGGGATAACATCTTGTATTGAAGAATATCACTCCCAGGCTTCAGAAATCCCCTGTTTAATACCTTAGTGTTTAGATTTAGAAACAACAACTCTTCTAAGAAACTAAATAAAAAGGATGAAGAAATAAAGTATGCTGAACCAATGGATCTGGCCAATTTGTTTGACACCATTTCTTCTATGGTTATGGCCTTCTATGTCTTTGGCTGCACGGATATATTCTATTGGGGGACTTTGTGGGTCATCACTTCCTCCATTGGCCAGCTCTTCTCCTCCTTTTTTGACTATTTGAATAACAATGCTTATCGTACCACCAAATTTGGCTTCCATAGCCTCTTTTGGCAGATACAAGCTTGGGAACAGTTCGTGCTGACAGTAATCATCGGGTCAGAAAATGTGAATAAGACCAGGGAAGGAATGATTGGGAAGTTGTTTTGCTGCATTATTGCCTGTATTTTGGTCCTGACGTCCCTCAATATGAGCTTCTTAGAACTGATTCAAAATGTTTTTTTTGTTGTTCTTACTTTCACCACCATTCGTCAATTATCCAGTGAGGAAGATTACTTTTTCTTTAGGATTATCTGTTTCCTTTATGCTCTTATTTCCCTCTGTGCTGTTTGCGCTAGTGTAGGGAACTCAAATAGGAAAGAGGATTTGATGCCCAATGGGGTCCAAATCACATCCAGAGTTCAGGGGAATTTTACGCCTTTTCAAAACCTCATCATTCAGTCCATCCAGTCAAATGGATTTCCAGAAACCACCAGCTCCTATATTTTGAATACAGTGTTATATGTCTGCAATGGCCTGGCTCCCCTTTCAGCTATTCAGGGTGCGTTGGTTCATTCCACTGAACATTCTGTCAGAATCCCTTCTCTCATGACTCCTGGAACTGTGTTTCAGTTATACGTGTGCAGTATCCAAGCCCACAAAGGGAAAAGGTTTTCATCACTTTTGCCATTCTGCTATGCTACTATCTGGGCAACCTGGACCTGGCTTCAATTTTCAGCATCCCTCAATGATATTGGGAACACAAAAGGGATCACACTAGGGACTTTGATCTTCCTGATCATCAATATCTTCTTCATCATATTAGATGATGATGTAAATATAGTCCTGGTGCTTTTGACTCTTTTCATGGAAATAATGAGTGTTGGTTTCTTTTTAATTACCTGGGAGCCATTGCCTCTTCCATTGGAGGTCACTGTGTTGGCTGTCTTCTGTGCTGTTTCTATCTATGGCACTGTAGCCTCTTTCACCATCTTCATATTTATGACAGACTTTATTTCATTGGGAATCTTTGCAACTGAGAAACTCCAAAAGGTACATTCGTCTTTGTCTGGCAAATCCATCTCACCTAAACCTTCCTTTCCTGAATCTTCTGGGCCCCAAATAATCCACTGCACCAGGAGCCTTAGGATGCTTTTAAAACTCTTTAAGGATAATGGATTGTGTGCAGTTCCCACTGAGACTTTGAATGTCCCGATTGCCTCAAGCGAGAAAGCAGGTACTTCTGACCATCATTTAATCCAGGATATAAAGCTCCCAAATGAAAGTATGCCTCTGTCGTCTAATTCCCAAAGTGAACTCAAACCTCAGTCCCAAAATCAAAGTAATCCTCCATCACAACATTCTCTCCAACAAGTAAGGAATGTACAGACAATCATAAAGATCTTTGAAAATGATTCCCGGTCTACAGTCTCCACTGACGCTGAAAGTGAAATTGAGAGCGACTCAGACAAGACAAAACAGGGGAAAAAATTGAATTAATATTTCTTGGGCTTGAACCAATGTTCCCTCATTAGAGAATCGACCTTTTGGGGAGTGGGAAAAGCATAGAAAGAGATCTTTTTTTACAGAGGGATGGTAGGATATGAAGATCTGAAGATTTGTTCCTGACTGGCCTCCGTTTCTGATGCAGGGGGTTTGTATGGTCTTTTATGTATTTCATTTTGCCTGGAGGGCTTTGGGAGAGCAGGGAAAGAGCAGTGGAGGCTAAGCAATGGGAGAAGTGGCTGGTGGGTTCTGCCAACTCAAGGGGAATACTCTAGGGTGTCTGTCACATTTTTTCCAGAGATGGGAATATGCCAGGGATCCTCAAAATGGATGTGGGTCCTGATGAGAAGTGGGAAGAGAGTGTTGGGATCCAGGAGGCCCTCTTCTTTTGGCAGAGATGTTATCAAGATCAGTTCTATTCTATGGGAGGTCTTAGTTCTTGGGGAGTTCTAGACAGAGGGAAGGCAGACAGGAATATAGGTTCAAAAGGATGATGTATGTAAGCCTTAGAATGTACATGTGGAAAATGAAAAGGTCTGGTTTCAACCCACTCTTTCTGATCAGGCATGTGGAGCTCTTTGCATAAGGTCACACTGATCTAATGTTTCTGGGAATGAAATTTCTCAGAGGGTCCATCAAACAAAAATATGGAGAGAACTAGGCGTGGGCAAGAACTGTAATAATTCCTTAATTTGATGGACTGGATAGAACAGAAGTAGATAACAAGTTATAGAGTGGGTAGAATGTTAGCTAGACCTGTCGTCAGGAACCTGGATTCAAATCCTATTTCCACTATTTTCTGTGTGTGAGACCATTTTCAAGACAATAATCCTTTCTGAGCTTCAATTTCCTCATCTGTAAAATGGGGCTAATTCCTATACAATAGATTTCAAAGGGTTGGGGTTGTTGTGAGTATAATATGAAGTACCACACATACATATATGTGAATACATATGTATGTATATATACATTCCTATGTGTATGTCAGTGTTGGGTTTTGTTTTTGAGAGAGGACAAGACTTTTATCTTTCAGAAAACCCACCTGTGTAAGGGTCATAGAATAAAGCATTTGTATGTGTATATGTACAAAGTCTAAAAATAGTAGATTAGATTTTAGAATGTTCCAGGAGGAAGAAGGAGCAAAGAAGAGGATAAATTAAGCTTTCTCGAAAGGGGTGCTCCAAATGAATGCTATTCAACTTAATAGCATAGATGAACCAACTTACTAGGAAGATTCTGCCATTATCTGGACTGGAATAGAGAAGGGGAAAACGCAAATTGTAACAACAATGCTACTTGCAGCTACTGTGGAGGTGTAAGACCAATAACACCAGCACACAGGAGGGCTGCTAGAACAGGTTCTTTGATCTGCTTTTCTAAAGGAAAGTGACTTTAAAGGGGTCAACAATCTTACTTTAATTGAACATACATATCATTCACTTAGTTCAACGGAAAAGTCAGCACCCTGAACTTCAAAGAAAATACAAACAAATTACAAGTAGAAATTATAAACAGAGAAATAAAGACCAACAGACAGGGCTTCTAACTGTCTGACCAACATAGTTATACATACGTAGTTACCAGAGAGGGAAGCACTGACATCTGGGTTTTCAAAGCCGGGGTCTCCTTAACAGCCACCCAGAGTCTCATCTGGCCAAATCACATGAACATTCTTCTCATGAGTGATCCCTGAGGCAAAATGCTAACCTCAGAGTCTATATACTCTTTGTAGAGCCAGAGGACATCACAACCCTCCTGTCACAGTGCCTAATTAGAAATTAGCAAAATCTGTGGGCCTTCCTGCAAAACAGGCCTCCCCTAATCAAGCTTCCCTCCAGGAGGCCTGTTAATGGTCGGTAAAGATCCTCCCATTGTATTAACATTACAGCAAGAGACAGGGAGAAGACAACAGAAATGCAGGAGATGATAAAACTGGACATTGGAATAATGGAATTACTTTGAATTGGAAAAAAGAAAAACAATTTAGTCTTTTCCAATAGGTGCTACAGTGGGCTTAGAGTAGGAAGACGTGAGGTTTGAATCTTGCTTCAGACATATTTCCTTGGATGACTGGACAGATCATTTAACCTGAGTCTCAATTTCCTCACCCATAATAGCACCAGCCTTTTGGGGTTGTTGTGATGATCAAATGAGATAACACATAAAGTATTTTATAAATCTTAAAGCAATATACAGATGCTAGTTATTTATTATTATGATTTTGAACCTTTTCATTTAGATAAATATGGAAATACAGAAAAAGTGATCAGGTTAGTGGTGGTTCTTATAACTTGAGAAACCAATTGTACTAATGTTTAGGCACCATATAGGAAGGACATGGACAACCTAGAAGGTGACTAGAATAGTAACAGGACTGGGGATTATATCAGAATTTCATCTGTTGAAGAACTGGGGATGTTTAGCCAGGAGAAGAAAAGATTCATGGGAGATTGGGGATAGGGAGGAGGAGAGAAAAATCACCTTCAAATATTTGAAGGTTGTTATATAGAAGATGGGCTAGGCTTATTCTTCATTGCTCCAGAGAACAGAACTAGAAAAAATGGGTATCAATTCCAGAGCAACACATTTCTCTTCCGAGTGAGAAAATCACACAAAAACAAAACTAAGCCCCAGGAAGAAGTTCCTCAGTTTTCCTTTACCTGGCTATATTCCTAACATCAGTATGATTTTGTGATCATCAAAGAACTACCTCATCAAATAACTCTTTTTTTTTATCAGACCTACCTCTTACATTTTTTTCCATCTGAGTGTGCTAAAAGAAAACTGGAACTGCCCCTGACTTGAGTTGCCTCTGATCACTCTAGTCAATAGTGGACACTCTTTTCACATCCCTCAGAGCACAAGCCCAAGAGGAAGAGAAGACCTACTTCTTGCTTCTTCAACCACTTCCACTCCCACTCTCTGATGCCCCCGCTCAACAGTTCTCTTCTTTTGAGGTTCACTCCTTCTGTGATCTAGCCTAGAATGTTGTTGCTATATTCTACTAGTCTCCATGGGTAACAATGAGAATAGCTAACATTTATTTTGTGCTTTAAAGTTTACAGGGCACTTTGCATATATTATCCTGTTTGAGCCTCACAATAACTCTGTAAAAAAGATACAGTTATTATCTCCACTTTACAAATGAAGAAACTGAGACTGAGATAGCTTAAGGAATTTACTCAGGGTCACACGGCTAGTGTCTGAAGCAGTATTGAACTCAGCCTTACTGAGTTCAAGTTCTACCACTCAACTGCCTGGTTCAGGACTGCCTACCACATGTTAGGTAACTAATAAATGTTTATTGATTGGCTGCTTCAACGTCTTCCTTTATATCCCTACCCCTATTTTCTGTTCTCATATTTTTAGATATCATTGTCTGAATGATAGCCATCTCTAGGGTGAGGAGGAAGGGAAAAAGGGGGAAAAAAGTTACATGATAACTTTATTTATATATTTAAAAGGAATAGCAGATTATACATAGAAGATTTGCAGTTTCATGTGCAAAAAAAAGAAACCTATTCCTGTTTGTCTTTTCTCATTAAAAACAATTTAAATGTTCATCTATCTATCTTTCTACTGACATATAGAGAGATAAATTGATGCTATGTCTCCTCAAACAGTGGTCTCCAAATTAAAAAACAAACAAACAAACAAAACCTCAAGTCATTACTTATCTTGTCTCTACCGCACTCACTGTCAACAGTGGTCATACCTTAGATATCACTATCTCTGATAACCTTGCTACTTCTGTGATCCTTAATTCTGAAATTCTCCTCTCTATTAATAAGTTCAAATCCTTATATCTCTTCATCCACTTCCTTCTAAAACTATTCTTCCTCTTTACAACAACTTCCAGTTGCTCTACATCTTCCTGTTATCCCACTGTGTGAGGAGGAATTAATATGAAGTCAATCTCAAAAGACAAATTGGATCCAGGGTGGTAAAATGAATGCTAAGTAGAGGAATTTATGTATTTCATCTTGGAGGCAGTGAAGAGTTCCTGAAAATTCTTCATGGTGTGGGCAGAACTGTGCTCCACAAATATCCACCGCTTCTAGGCCTTGTCTAATTTGACTTCCTCTAGAACTCCTAATGATGTTCAGATGGGATACAGCTTATCTCCTCCCCATATTAGAACATGAGTAATTTTCCCTTGTTTAGTCTCTTGTCATTAAACGTATTTGTTTAAACTTCAGTATCTACATACATCTCTTATCTTTTCGTCAGGAATGCTTGGAAGTCTGCTATTTCATAAAAGTTCCCTTTTGCCCCTCTAGGATTTTACCTGGATAAGTTATACGTTTGCTTTCTGGAATATTGTATTCCAAGCTCTCTTCTTCTTAGTGGTAACTGTTAAATCATGTGTAGTTATGACTCCTTAGTACTTTCTGGCTGCTTGGAGTATTTTTTCTTTGATCTAGAAGTTTTGGGTTTTGGCTATGATGTTCCTGAGAGTTTTCATTTGGGAGTTCTTTTTTAGGAGGTGACCAGTGTATTCTATTTCCATTTTGTCCTCTGCTTCTAAGAGATCTAGACAGTTATTTTTGAAAATTTCTTTTGATATTTCTTTTCAATATTTCAGAAATTTCTTTTGATTTTTAAGTCATGGCATTTAGGTAGTTCAGGGATTTTTAATTGTTTCACTTTAATTTGCTTTCCAGTTCAGTTGTTTTTGCTGTGAGATAACTTATATTTTTTTCTATTTTTTTCTCTTTTGATTTTGTTAAATTTTTTTTGTTATATTATGCATTCATTGACTTTCTATTTGGTCCATTCTAATTTGCAGGGAGTTTGTTGCTAGGACAAGGTTTTATGTCTCTTGTGACAAGCTGTTAATTTCCATTTCAATTTTTTTCTGCCATAGCTCTCATTTCTTTAGCACTCATTTCATTTATAAATCATTGTTAAATTTCTTTTTTTTTTAATACCTCCCTCTTCTCTTCCAGGAATTCTGGTTGTTCTTTTTTTTGAGGCATTGCTTTTAGATATTTGGGGCCATTGTTTTCTTTTGGGTTTGTGTCTTGAGTACTCCTGTTACCAAAATAGTGTTTTTTTTAAAGTATTTTTTTTTTTTGTTTCCTCATTCTCCCAGCCTAATTGTTAACGTCAGACTTGATTTTAGGGCTGGGGTTTATATACTTTGGAGGGAAAATCTGGGTTGGTCCTGTTGCTGCTTTCTTGGGTTACTGAGTGTTATGTTATCCTAAAATTTCAGGGCCAGCTCAGGCTGGGGACCTGCAAGCTTTCAGTGCTCCCCAAATGGTCTAATCTAGGGCAAAGTCTGAATGCTGCCTACTCTGGTATGAGCTCTGCAGATTCCTGCCATGGGGTTTGGTCTAAAAAACAATATGTTTCTGAATTCAGCCTATATCAGCCAGCTGGAAAGATCTGTTGGATCAGAACGACAGAGCTGTAGGCTTCTCTTTGGTCTAGGATTCCTGCCCTTGCTATTCCTATACAGGCTCCACACTCAGCTAGCACCTGGAACTGAAACTGTTCTGCTTCTGGGTTTTGAATCATATTGCTGCTGCTTGCTACTGAACTTATACCTTTCTGGGTACATTGTCTAGGGCCCACAGGTATTCCTTCTCGCTGCCCCCCCACCCCGGTACAGATCCCCTCCTTAGTCTGCCTTGGATCTGTGACCTGGAACTGGGTAGTGGGTGACAAAGCTACCAGTTGGTACCTGTTCCCACACCCTGCCTATGGTTCCCTGGAATGGATCTGGGACCCTTTCTCACCCAAGATGCACATCCTTTCTTTGGGTACTGGAGTGTTCTGAGAGCTGTGCTCTTAGATACACCTCATCCCCAGTGTCCACAGACCTCTTTATCTGTATCCCTATACCTAACTGGACTGAAAAATTACTTTTACTTTTCCATGGATTTCCCCATTAGAATTCTGCCTGGTAAATTTCCTGAATCTGTATGGTAGAGATCTGAATCTGGATTGGTGGGGAGGTGGTGGCAAGGTTGGGGAAGCTCTCCATACTGCCTCCTGCAACTTCACTATCTTGGCTCTGCTTTGTATTTAGAAAGCATGAATTTTGAGGGAAGTGAATTGTAATTTACCATAATATTACTGTAAAGGCTACATTTTTGTCTGTTAAAGAAAAGGAAGATCCCATTGAGAAGTCAGTGACTTTGGTTACATAGTAATTAAAATATTGAGAAATTTTTTTTATAAATATATCAAAAGTAAAAAGTGAAAGTGTGGCATCAGAATATTAGGTATTATTTTCCAAACTTTATGCAGTGACACTGTTTTTAAAACATTGTATCCTTCCGTATTTTTCATGAAACAATCCATGCAAATAATTTTCTTAGCTCATATTTTATTTGAATACAATAATTGGTTACAATTTCTACAACATAGAAATGATCAAACATGCAATGCAAATAAAATATGAAATAACAAATACTGCTGCTTTTCCTGTCATAGTATTGGAGAATCATAGAATTAGAGAGGAAAGATGGAGCCTTTCAGATTAGCTAGTCTACCTCCAATTGTAGAGTTTAGGATGATGGGACCCAGAGAGGCTAAGTGATTTGGTAATGGTGATAAATGGCACAGCCAAGATTAGAATCTGGTCTGGAACCTATCACTTCCAAAAAGGAAAGGGAAGCACAAGATATTAGAACATGGTCCCTGAATTTCTAAAGCCTCATGGAGGCACCACTGAACTGTAGGTTATGTCAGCCATCCTACATGTCTGGCAGTCCCCAGCCTTGTCTCATAAATGTCCTTCACTCATCGAGTACGAGAAGACTTAGCAGTAGGCCATTGTGGGCCAATACCATAAAGCTCCACAAAACAGCTTTGCCCTTGTAGGTATGATTGATATGAAGCCTTCTGGATACCACTGTTCATAGAAGACTGCATGGGCCCCAGCCCCACTCCCCAAGCTAGGGAGGCTAAGGAAGTTGAGTGTACCATCCTACTACTTATACTTAAACCCATCATACATAGCCTGTAAATGGTGTACTCACCTTTTTCTACATTATATCACTATGAATTTGCTTCATTAGCCTTGTTTATTGACTTTGTTTTCACTGGGAAAAAACGTGTATGCAGGAGTCGTAGCAGAGACATGAAACGTGTTTAGGCTAACTCTTTCTTTCTGGTGGGTTGTACAAAGTATGAACATATATTACCTGGTGTGTTTGAGTCCATCACATAGAATTTTGAGGGCCTGCTTCTTAGCACATTGGTACTATGTGATGATGAAGAGTTCTCTAATTGGCTGATGGTCTAGAAGAGTTGATGACTTGGGAGCTGATCTTCAGTAGGGATGATTTACTTTTTCCATCACTCGATTTCCCTTGGAGGCTGTAAAGGAGAAAGAACTTCATTAGGCTTCCTCCTGAGACTTGAATGGGTGAATTGAGGGCATCAAATGTGCAGGTGGTAATTTAGTTTTAAAAAAAGTCTGAAAGTCTGAGCTTATGCTGCTGGTAGTAATATGTCCCCTGACATAGCAGAGTCTGATGGCAGAGGAATTGTCTTCATTGGGAGCAGAGACACATACCAAGCACAGAGGGCTTCAAAGGATGTGACTTTTTGAAGGAGAAGGGGCTGGTTATAGATGCTAGAAAGGCCCAGACCTTCAGAGCCTAATAGAAACCTAAAGTATAATGGACCCTATGAAGGGAGAAAGGACTTTCAGTGCCAAAAGTTTTAGGTTACTCCTTTACCACACATTTTCTCTATATGTGTCTTCTAAGCTTGTTCCCATTTGTCTTCCCCCTTCCCTGGGCATATTTTTAACAGTGTTCCCCAGGCATATAGAGAGAATATTGTGTTTCGCCACATAATCATCACACTCTGTTTTTTTTCCCCCCTGGTCCAAAAATTGGTTTATAACTTTTCATCACGTAATGGTCGCATGGTGTAATTCTCTTTGTCATGCTGCTTAAAAGGTAAATAGAGCAGCAATGCATTCACCAGTGGCATATGGATATGGATTTATCTCTTACACATTGCAAGCCATGAATATAGAATTATTAGTGCACGCTCATTGTCAGTATATTTCTGAAAGCCGTCTTATGTGGTTTGTTCAGAGTGCTACAGTATTAATGCTATTGTCACTCAACCCAATGAAGAGCTATAGGTGCAAGGGAGAAGGTGGACAGGTAAAGCTGTCAGAAGTAAGTCACGTGATATAGTAAGACTTGCATCTTCCCCCACTAGCTAAATTGTGCAATTTGTCTGCCAGCAATAATTTAGTAATAAATGATTTTTAAGTAATACTGGCACAATATTTTTAAAAAAAAACCCTTCATATAATGGTTGCACCCCACTTTTTTGCAAAAAAAAATTGGCATAAAATCTGTGACAATTATGCTGTGAAATGTGGAATTTTCTATTAAATATTTCTTATTCTTCATGGTTTGTCCTTCTTTCTCCAAGAGGAACATGAGATCAAGAAGATAATGCCATGACTTGCAAATGAATTGGATTTAAGTGAGGAAGGGATGTGGAAAGTCACCAGCCTCACTTTCTCCTCCAGAGCCATTTGGGTCCAGTGGCCAGATAGTGATCAGGATGAGTGGACATGGCCCAGGATTCAGGGAGACCTTGGCCTTTTTTAAGCTAAGATCTTTCCGAGTTCTAACTTTGTGGCAATGCCCATTCAGTGATTAGGGCTAATTAAGAAGTGAGCCAAGGGGTGGCTCCTTTAATAAAAAAAAAAAATCAAACTGGGAGAGGAAGATCCTCAGGGTTTCTGGCAAAAAGAGAAACAATTACTATTTACATTCATTCTGAGCTATCTAGGCCCAAAATTAACAATTAAGTGGTTCTTGGGTAGGGACCTATTGTTGACCAATCAATGAGAGCCAGAGTAAATTGGGTCTAAGGCATTGTCTTTAAGAAAGAACTGTATTTAACATAATTAAAATTATCCATTTTGCATTTTGTAATGCTCTCTGTGTCTTGTTGTGTCATAAATTCTTTGCTTTCCCATAAATCTGATAGGTAAACTATTCCTTGCTCTCCCAAATTGCTTATAGTCTCAGCCTTTATTCCTAAATCATGAACCCATTTTGACTTTATTTTGGTATGCGGTATAAGATATTGGTCTATGCCCAGTTTCTGCCCCTACTATTTTCCAATTTTCCCAGCAGTTTTTGTGAAATAGTGAATTCTTAGCCCAGAAGCTGGATTCTTTGGGTTTACCAGAGAGTAGATTGCTATAAGTTATTGACTGCTGCATCTTGTGTACCTAACCTATTCCACTGATCCACAACTCTGTTTCTTAGCCAGCACCAAGTAGTTTTGATGACTGCTTTATAGTACAATTTAATATCTGGTATGGCTAGGGCACCTTCCCTAGCATTTCTTTTCATTAATTCCCTAGATATTATAGACCTCTTATTCTTCCAGATGAATTTTGTTATTATTTTATCCAGCTCTGTAAAATAATTTTTTGATTATGTAAGTTTCAGCAATTAAAATTTACCTTCTTTTGGGCAGAGGACCCTCTACCATCCAAGTAAATGCTTTTGCTAAAAACTGATTTAGCTAATATTTGCCAAATGAACAACCAGCTGATTTTTGATGCAGATCACACCAGTGGAGACTTAGGAGCCACAGTGATGGAAGAATAGCTCTGCAAGGTTTTGCCTTGCTCTCAAAAGGAGCTGGAATAGTAATCAGCCTCCTCCTGAGGATCCCAAACCACAAGTGAAAGTGTGCAATTGAGGGGACTTGTTTGCTTGAAAATATACTTTAATCCACTGCTTCATCCTCCCTTTTCTCCCAACACAATATTTCATACCTCAATTGGGGGGAAGGGAGAGGAGCAGCATGCCCCTAAATTTGCCACAAATTTGTTGTAAGGAGTTAATATGAATTTGCAAGGGTAACACAGAAGTCGAAGGATATGAGTAGATGAGTCTTCTCCCATTGCTAAGTTCTTTCTGAGGCTTCAATTTGGATACAGGCCCAGACAAGCCAAGCTTCATTTTCCTCCCAGTTCTGCTACTGAGTCTATAGACTTTGACACCTTGACTCTGTTGCCTTCTTCATTAGGAACTTTCCTCATCCTCCTGGGGCCTTGTAGAACAGCCTTCTGATGCCATGATGATTCTCCTTTCCTAACTGATGAAATCTTTCTGGGGACTCCATTTTGTGGATGGGCCCAGGCTAACCTGACTCCATTCTCCTCTCACCCATGCTTCTGAGTCTCTGGGCTTTGCCACTATGTCTTTATGTGAATACCTTAGCTCTTCTGCTTTTTAGCTCCTTTCTACACATTGTCTTCTTCCATTATAATTTAAGGTCTTTGAGGGAAGGGATCATTTTTCTTTTTGCTCGTATTTGTCTCTCTAGTGCATCATAGCACAATGTCTACATAGTAAGTACGTGATAAATGTTTGCTGCCTGCCTCTTGTCTGAATAGACAGTTTATGGAAGGAGAAGCAGAAATTGTAAATATTAATTTAAAAAACAATTCTATTTCTAATACTCAAAGAAGCAAATTAAAATAAACTTGTTATACCACTACATACCCCCAAAACTGACAAGACAAATTAAAAGTGATGATTTAATTTTGGTGGAGTTCAGAGGATAAGGTGTACTATAATGTTTCTAGGAGAATTGAAAATTGGTGCAATTTTTTTGGCAAGGGATCTCACCAAAAAATACAAATCAAGTTAATAAATACAGAATACACAGATACATATTAAGTACATATCAAGTGAAAAAAATGACTAAACCTTATCCAATTAACCCCCTACTGGGATCTTACCCTAAGGATGCATTTTTTTTAAGACCAATTTGTACGAAAATGTAATTTTCCCATTGACAATAATGAAAAACTGGAAAAATATCTCTATATCTAACATTTGGGGCATGCCTGGAAAAGCTCTGCTATAACAGTGTAATCGTATATCTCTGTAGCCTTAAAAGTGGCAAATCTGATGCATGTATAAAGATAGAAGAAGTATTTCAGGCAAAGTGAAGACAGCAGAATTGCCAGAGGAATACCATACATATTGACTGGCAATGTAAAAATAGTAGTAGCAATAGCCCTTTAGACAAATGCCATTGATAAAGAACAAAGATATGGGGGATGAAAGGGGACCTAGAATGAACATGGCAACAGTATAGTTGATAAAATGCTGGGTCTGGCATCAGGAAAATTTATCTTCCTGAGTTCAAATCTGGGTTTAGACACTTAGTAGCCATGTGGTCTTGGGAAAGTCACTTAACCTTGTTTGCCTCAATTTCCTCATCTGTAAAATGAGAAGGCAATGTAAACTATTCTAGTATCCTTGCTAAGAAAACCCAAAATAAGGTCACAAAGAGTAGGACATGACTGAACCACAGACATTATCTTTTTACTAAAAATAGTTCTGATTATTTTAAGGTGGAGATGATTTCCTTTTCTTTTCTTATTTTTCTTGTGTAAATAATTAAGTTTATATGTAACTGTTTGAGTGTAGCTTGAGTGCTTCCTTCCTTAAGTTCTTAATAAGATAGGATATAGATGCAGGGGTAGGATTAGATGCCCTCTGAAGACCTTTCAAGGCTAGATCTATGATCCTATTCATATGCCATGGGCATTTAATTAGATGGGTGGAACATCTGCATTACTTACTGGTGGTGGCACCTACTTGAGCTACCAACCAGATCTCTGTCAGTTACTCTCTGACACATACTTGATTAAGGTAGTGACCACTTATAATAGACTGTAGTATTCCTGATGGCCACTAGAGTGCACCCCGTCTATAAAGGAAAAGATTGCTCTCCACAAAATAGCCAGCTGACATGTCACAGTTTAGTGTGAAAGTGATGTCTATTAAACTCTTGCTTGGTTCCAACTTAATCTGAGGAATAAAATGAAATATTGCTTAAAAATTTAAAATTGTGAAATCTATTACATGAAATTTGAATGAGCTCCCACCCCATGAAATATTTCACCCTCTTGGGTTACCTCCCAGTGAATTCGACAGTGTAAAGACTTAGTGAAAACAACATTGGGTTTAACGTTCCTCTGCAGGCCTACTCTTCTTATTTTCTTCTTAGATTTTTTTGAGTGTGTTCAAAGCTCATAAAAGGAGAAGGAGCTTTCACTTCCTATCTCTGTTTCATGAGCCAAAAAGGGACTGCTCCCAGCAGATGAACAGGATCCTTGCCACAATGTAATCTTCATAGGCTCTATGTTCCTGGTTTCCTACCTGCTTGGAAGAACCTTTTGACTGGACTGATATCCCCTAGTAGCTCATGGCACTGGCAGGTACATGAGTTGTGTTAATAGACAGACTTTGATTCTGAATGGTACTGGTAGTGTTATCTGTACTGTTTCATATGGTTTCTATTTCCCATGACCACTCTCATCTGAATGGAAGGGAGTGAAGAGTACAGACATCATACCTTTATCCTATTCTATTCTATCTATCCTATCAAGAGGTTTATCATGACCGCAGATGGCCATGAAAGGCCTAATTCTTTACTCATTCCCTGATCATCAGAAATGGTTCTGTCAGTCTTTTATTTGTATGGAATCATAAAATCAACACAGAGATAAAAGTTAAGAGAAGGCGGTATGCTACCTTAAAATAAAAGATTGCTTAGAGTGAAAATAACAACAAAGAAAACAAAAAGTCTATATTATTCATAAACAATATCATTTCCTTAGTCATCTGTGTCAAGTCGTATTGTCTCTTCTATTGCCATTGTCAAGCAAGACATTTTATTTGCTCAATGAAGTCATGTAAAGGGATAAGCCAATTCCACCCCCTCTTTTCCCAGGTTATTATGTCACCCCAAAGTCTCATAACATCTTTTTTTTTGAGTCAGCCTTGGAAAATTTCTCCTTATTGGTCTTTGTTTCTTTGTAGATTTATTGCCATAAGGACTGAGGGCGAATTCTGTGATTGGTGCCTCCTGGAAGTTGTCAGTTTGCTTTCTGGGCCATCTTGTCTGTTCAGGGAGATTTGTTCAAATGATATTGTTTAAGTGTTCAGATGTCCCACCACACCAAATGCTTTCAGTGACTTTTGAGCAGCTGGAGAAGTTCTAATGGCATTTTGGAGGTCCATCCAGAAGGGTTGGAAAATTCATAAGAAATTGTTTCATGTCCTGTTCTGATTCAGAATTTGTAGCATGAATAACCACAAGCTCCATGATGCAGTCCTTTGAACCTAAATTTGAGATCTCCTTCATTTTATTAATATCTACCAAATCACCCCTTCTTGAATGAAGAATTAGATTAAGAGTTTTTTAATAATTGTTATATAGAAGAGTTATCAATGTTCTCATTTATAAGTTGTCTTCTAAATTTGGAATACTCATCAGCCCTCCCTCACTCAAATCAGTCAATTGCAAGTCATGTCATCATTTCTGTGATGTCATGGTCCACTTTGAAAATGAAGGACAAACACAACAACAACTAGTTACCAAGTTTGAGAATTTATGTAAAACATTATATGTATCTATCTAACAATAGAATGTATGTACTCTACTTCTGTTCTCTGAACTCTGATAAGCATGGCCCCTCTTTGCTATAAAAGTAATCAGCCCATCTGTTACACAATATACCACATTTAAAAATAGCTTAAGATTTCAAGCTGCAATGATTGATTCTAGAGGTCATCTAGGTCACCCCTTCCAGTTTTACAGAAGAGTAAACTGAGGCCCAGACAAGTTAAGAGACTTGCTCAGGTTTATAGGTGATACAGTTGGAATTTGAAACCAGGTGCTCTTAAATCCGGCCCTATACTTTGGGAATTTTCTCCTTTCTTTGGCCTATAGCCCACAGAGGGGGGAAAAATGCTGACAAATTCTATGCATAGTAACTCCCCCTTGTAGTAAGACCTCATTCCCACTTGTTAGAATGTGGCTTACGGTGTCACCAAAAAAAGTTTTATTAAATGAAGTGGAACAAACTAGAGATAATTCAATGAGTAACCAATAGTCCCAAAAAATCAATGAAAATTCTTAGTCACTTATATTCCTAAATATGCGAGCTCCTCTGGCTGAATCCTTTCCCTTCTCCCACTCCCCAACTCCCAGGGGACTTTAAAGTCCTGCCTTTGCCTGATAATTTTGGGGAGTGAAAGGTGAGGTGGCAGAGTTTTTTCTTTTTCTCATTCTTTCTATTTAGATTCTTGCTGTTTCTTGTCATTTGTCTCACAAAACCTCTCTCTCCACAGCTTCTTGGCTAACTCAGGTGCCCATTTCTAATATGCTTCAGTGTTTAATGCCATTACCCTGGGCAAGAGAAGGACAAAACCTGTAGAATTTTCCTTCTGTCCTAATGTCCCCACTTCATTCCCTCTGGTTCTTTTCTTTTAGGTTTCATTCCCTCTCTCTAATCAGTCCCAGTTAACTATCTCATTAGCCAGCTGGCTGTCTGGCAGACACCATTCATTCTCTCCTTACTCTACCTTCAAAAGACTTGAAAGGGAAAATATCTCAACATCCATTACAAAATTTTTGAAAACAGAGAAGATATGTATTGTTTTTTGAATAAGAGTTTTCAGACAAAAGAGTTTTTCTTTGATTTATAAGAGTTGATACCTCCCAAAGGCCTATAAAACTGTGCAAACCCTTTGATCCAGCAATACAGCTGTTAGGTCTATATTCCAAAGACACCCAAAAAAGGGGAAAAGGACCTGTTTGTACAAAAATATTTATGTCAGCTGTTTTTGTTGTGGCTAAGAATTGGAAATTACAGGGATGCCCATCAATTGGGAAATGGCTAAACAAGCTGTGGTATATGATTTTAATGGAATATTATTGTATTATAAGAAATGACAAGCAGGATGGTTTCAGAAAACCCTGGAAAGACTTACATGAACTGATACATAGTGAAATGAACAGAACCAGGAGAACATTGTACACAGTAACAGCAATGTTGTTTGATGAAAAACTGAATAACTTAGCTATTCTCAGTAATACAATGATCCAAGACAATGTCAAAGGCCTAACAATGAAGCACATTATCCGCCTCCAGAGAAAGAACTTATATTGATTGAATACAGACTGAAGCATGCTATTTTTCACTTTTCTTAACTTTCGTTGAAGTTTTCTTGTACAAAATAACTAATATGGAAATATCTTACATAATTGTACATTTATAACCTATATCTGATTGCTCACCATCTCAGGAAGGAGGGAGGGGAGGGAGCCAGGGAAGGACAGAATTTGGAACTAAAATCTTTAAATGAAAGTGTTAAAAATTGGAGGAAAATGCCAGGTGCTTTACATACATTAGCTCATTTGATCTTTACAACAACTCTTTGAGGTAGACCCTACATGCGTTATTATGTCCTTTTTATAAATGAGGAAACTCAGGTAACTAGGTATCCCACTGGATTCCAGTGTGTCAACAATCCGGGTAGCAGCTTCTGTGGGGGTATAAGATTCACCCACAGCCAGCACCCAGAAAGCTGCCAACAGCACAGGTTCTTCTGATCTGCTTAATTAAGGAAAGCAAGGTGAAGGGGTTGACAAGCTTACTTTTAATTCAGCATTCAAATATTATTCAGTTAGTTCAGGAGAAAAAAAAAACCCCAGCACCCTGAACTTCAAAACAAAATGCAAACAAATTACAAACATCAACAGACTTTGTCTGATTCAATCCCAACACATAGTTACCAGAGTTCAACAAAGTTTCAACATCCGGGTTGACAAGCTGGAGGGCTCCTTAGCTACAGCTGCCCGGAGTCTCCTCATCAACACCATCTCCAGAGCCCTGCACCAATGGCTCTGTCCTCCCTTCTTATAGGGCTTCAGACATCAAACAACATCTGAATCACCAGAGCTCAGGCTCTGGTGATTGGTTCTTGAGTTGGCCCCTCCCCTCAGGACCCTGGGAGGTTCACATCCACATGAATTACATTAACACCTAATGGGGTTTGGGTCTGGGGCTTAGCACCTAGTAAAGCTCACTGAGATAAATTGAGTCACTCAAAGAAAACAAAGGCCATTCTGGTTACAATAGGTCACTAGACCTGGAGTCAGGAAGACCTGAGTTCAGATCCGGCTTTAGACATCTCTTAGCTCTGTCAACCCAGGCAAATCATATAACCTTTGTCTCAATTTCCTCACCTATAAAATGGGGATAATAATAGTGCTTCCCTCTCAGGATTGTTATGAGAATCAAATGAGAAAGCAATTGTAATGCACTTAGTACCTAATAATTACTTTACAAATGTTACTATTCATTCATTTTTTGTCTCTCTGTCTATCTGTCTAGGAATGCAGTTGTCGTTCAGAACAGTGAATGTGGTAGTTTCAAGAGTTCTCCTGAGATAACTTTTTTCATCATAAGTTGTTTAGAATTGTCTTAGATCATTGTATTGCTGAGAGTAGCTAAGTCATTCACCATTGATCTTCATAAAATATTGGTGTTTCTATATATATTGTTCTCCTGCTTCTGCTTTTGTACATATAGGTAATTTTCCTTTTTTTTTTTTTGATTTTTTGGAATACAGACCTAGTCATTCTACTGCTTGGTAAAAGGATATGCATGGTTTTATAGCCCTTTGGGTATAGTTCCAAATTGCCCTCCAAATGATTGAATCAGTATACAATTTCACCAACAGTACATTCATGTGTCAGTTTTCTCCACATCCCCTCCACATTTGTCATTTTCCTTTCCTGTCATATTAACCAATCTGGTAACTATGGGGTGGTAGCTCTGAGTTGTTTTTTACTTGCATTTCTTTACTCAATAGTGATTTAGAGCACTTTTTCATAAGACTATAGATAGCTTTGATCACTTCATCTGAAAACTTCCTGTTCATATCCTTTGACCATTAATTAATTGAGGAATAGTTCTTGTTTCTATAAATTTGACTCAATTCTCTATATATTTGAGAAATGAGGTCTTTATCAGAGAAATTGCTGTAATGTTTTTTACACAGTTATGATTACTATGTATTTCCCTCCACCTAATTTTCCCCATTTATCCTACCTTCTCTCTCTCACCTTGCCCATTCTCAAATATAAACCGTTAATAACCATGTGAAAACTCCAAATTACAAATAATAAGATAAATTCAAATTAAAGCCTTATGGCCACTCAGCAAAAAATGTTTTGCTTTTGACTTTTGCCTCTTCCAATCCATTGTCCCTTTATCAGTCCTGCCCCTTTCTGTTATACCCTTCCCCTCCTATTTTTTTGTAGGGTAAGATAAATTTCTATACCCAACTGAGCATGTGTGATATATCTTCTTTGAGCCAATTCCAATGAGAGTAAGGTTCACACAGTCCTTCCTCTTCCCCTCCACTGTAAAAGCCCTTTTGCACCTCTTTTCTGTCAGACAGTTTACCCCATTCTCTTTCTCCTTTCCCCTTCTCCCAGTGCATTTCTCTTTCTCACCCCTCAATTTTATTTTTAAGGTAATTATCCTATCACATTCAACTCACACACATGCACTCTATGTATACTCCTAACTGCCCTAATAATGAGAAAGTTTTTAGGAGTTGCAAGTGTCATTTTCCCATGTAGGAATGTAAACAGTTTAATGTTTTTGAATCCCTTTTGATTTCTCCTTCCTGTTTACCTTTTTTATGCTTTGCTTGAGTTTTGTATTTGAAAGTCAAATTTTCTATTCACTTCTGGTCTTTTCATTAGGAATGCTTAGAAGTCTTCAATTTCATTGACTATCCATCCCTCCCCCCACCCCTGGCCTATACTCATTTTTGCTGGGTAGATGATTCTTGGTTGTAATCCTAGCTCTTTTGCCCTCTGGAATATCATATTCCAAGCCCTCATATCCTTTAATGTAGAAACTACTAAATCCTGTGTCATCCTGATTGTAGCCCTACAATATTTGAATTGTTTCTTTTTGTCTGCTTGCAATATTTTCTCCTTGACCTGGGAGTTCTGAAATTTAGCTGTAATATTGTATAATATTTAGGATCTCTTTGAGGAGGTGATAGGTGGATTCTTTCAATTTCTATTTTATTTTCTGGATCTAGAAAATCAGGGTTTTTTTCCTTGATAATTTCTTGAAAGATGATGTCTGATTCTTATAAATCATCAGCATTCCTATATATCACAAATAAAACCTTGAAAGAAGAGATAATAAGAGATATCCCATTTAAGATAACTCTTGACAGTATAAAATACTTGGGAGTACACCTACCAGAACAAACCCAGGCACTAAATGAACAAAATTATAAAAAAAATAAACTTTTTTATACAAATAAAATCAAATTTAAATAACTCTAGAAATACAGCTACAGATTCAAGTAGCATTTTCTGAGGAAGCTAATGCTACTTTTCATCCTTAGTACACTAATAAGTCTTTTTCTCTTTAGTATGGCTCCTCAGTTTGACCTCTAGTCTACTAATGTTCTGGTACGTGAGATCCTCCCAGAGATCACCCTGGTTGAGAAATTCTGGGACATTGGTGATCAGCCCTGAGATAATAAGCTGGGGACTTTGTACCTAGCTTACACCTACCTAGTCTTGTAATTTAATTATGTGCACAATCTTTCCAGTATGGTAGAACATGATTGAGATTGTGTTGTATTTGCATAGGCTGTGAGAAGCCAAGGTTACATCCTTGCCCTGATGAATTATTGCTGTGAGACATTAGTGGGAGATGATAACATTAGATAAAATTATCTCTTATTATTTTTAGCATTTTTATGGCAATGTGGAGAGATGCTTATATTTAGAACTAGCTGGGTTTAAATGTCTCTTCTAATACAATGTTACCCTCATTATATTATTTAAACTCCATTCACCCAAAGACTTCTCTTCATTTCATTCCTTTTTCTTACCAACTGGCTTGTCTCCCTGACCAGAAATCAATGTTTGGGAGCACTTCATCCTTGGAAACCTCATTGTCCTGACTGAATTTACCATCCCTTTCTACTTCTCAAACCATATTCTAATTAGTTCCACCATTGTTCCTGGAAAGGTTGTGTTTATGTATTCCTCTTGTCATCCTAGTACCTTTCTGAACCAAAATATCCCTCGTTGGCTACCACCCCTATTGGTTATCTCCCTCTTTTAGAATCTAAGCTCCTTGAGGACAAGGATCATTTTTTTATTTTGTACTTATATAATTAATACCTAACACAGTGTTTGACACATATAAGTGTTTAATAAATAATTTTTCATGGGTGGCTAGGTGGTACAGTAGATCTGAGTCTAGAGTCAAGAAAACCTGAGTTCAATTTGACCTGAGACTCTGCCTAGTTGTGTGACCCTGGGAAAGTCACTTAACTTTTGTTTGCCTCAGTTTCTTCATCTGAAAAATAGGCATATTATTAGTATGGGGTTGTTGTGAGGATCAAATGGAATGATAATTGTTCCTGGCTATATATGTTAGCTATAGCTATTATTTTTATGATTTATTTATTCATGCTTTCATCCATTAAGTTCAAAAATATTTTTGGCTGCCCAGAGGGGTTTCCACTCTGATGAAATCACAGGTCCTTTCCCTGTCATATTCATTTTATCACTTTGCAGTCAAAGAATGTTTTTTCACTGTTTCTTTTGATCCTCAATAATCCAATGAAGTAGCTATGGTATTTGGATTCAAAATAGGTAAGCCACCAGTCCAAGGTCATCCAGGCAATTTTGAAGTGACAGGGACAGAACTTGAAAGTAGTTAAGGAAGTCCTTCTTTCTATAGAACATGCAATCTCTTTGCTACAGTAGTGCTCCTCCCGAGAAATTTGCATTTTAAAAGTAGACCTCAGGGAGAAGATAATGTTTAGCCCAAAGGAGTATGATGTTATCATTTAATTAAAATATTCCAGTTCCTTCCCTAACAAGGACTGCACATCTCTGCTCTCCAAACTGAGTAAAATACTGCAACCAATCTGAGGTCCTACTCTAAACTCTACTCTAAACATGGCCCGTATAACTCTATTAAATTAAAATATTAAATTAAAGAACTGAATCCAACTTTTAAAAAAGGAAAAGGCACATACCTTCAATGGTGTAATTTAGATACACAGATTATAGAATCTCAGAGTTTGAGAGTTGGAGGGGAACAAACCAAGCACAAAAATCATACTCACTCCTTGACAAATGGACATCCAAATGGACTTGAAGGCCTCTGAGGTCTTTAAGGCACCAAGGCCAGGAAGATGGTGGCTATCAAATCAAATGATCACAGACTTAGAACTGGGAGAGATTTTAGACACCACCTAGCCCATTTCTCTCATTTCACAGATGACACTGAAGCACAGAGAGGTAGCTGAGGGTCCTAAAATTAGTAAGTGGCCAAGGTGGGATTTGAACCCAAGTCATCAACTTCCAAATACATTGTTCTTATATCACATTATCTCTGTTTGGTCTGGTTTATTGTCCATCTTGCCTGTATGTAAGTTTGCCTTTTTTCAAAGGTAGGAAGGTGTGTGGCTCAGCGGATAGAATACTAGACTTGGAGACAGCAAGACCAGACTTCAAATTCAAATGCCACGTCTACCACTTAACTTCCATTAGTCTCAGTTTCTTCATCTATAAAATGGAGATAATAAGAGTGCTTACACCAGGGGATTGTCTTGAAGTTCAAATAAGATAACATTTGGAAAGTGATTTTGTAAACCTTAAAGTGCTGTGTAAATGCTAGCTAGTATTATTGTTATGAATATTGAAAATAAAGATGAAAAATAGATGCATTTCAGGTTGTCATATTGAAAAGATAAACAAAAGGAACCCAAAATTTGAATTTCTAAGTATTAAATTTTTAGGTCTTGGGACAGCAGAGCCAGTGGAAGACTGAGGTATGGTGACAAAACAGAACCAGGATGAATTGAGTGGTTGGTAGATATTCCTATAATTCTTGATTTGTTCCTAATTCAGTTTTTTTTTTAATTTTACATGGTCTTCAGAGGCTAATGTGAATGTACCCTCCTTTTTGTCCTTTTTAGAGCTCACAAAATAATAGCTTACATTTGTGATAACAAAGTTCAATCATGAATAATATCTCATTTGATTTTCTTAGCAATCCTGAGAGGTAGGTAGGACATGAGTTATTTTGATATTGCCAGTGAGGAAACTGAGGCTTCCAGAGGCAAAAGAAGGGTAGGACGTGAAAGATATGCCCTGTGGCATCTTATCTCTGCTCTGCATACTTTAAATGCATGTTCTTTTCACTGCCCCATGAAAATTTAAACATTTCTTGCTGAATGCAAAATTTTTGCTTCTTTCCCTTTAAGTCACAAAGCAGCAGTCTGGCACTGACACACCATTTGATTTCAACTGCAAGTCCATTTCTCATTCTCCTGACACCACACTGCCTTTCTCTGACATGCTAGAACTGCTTCTTGCTCTCTGTGGTTTATTGCTGGCTATTTCAGTTTGTCCCTGAGCATCTCCAGTCCCAAGACTTTTTAAGACTGCATATGAGAGGTCATCACACAGGAAACAGCTGTAAATCCAGTAGATTTTAGGACAGGACTCTGGCCACCAGGTCAGTTACCACGGACCAAAAGATTTTGGAGTCTTAATCTGTGTTGAAACAGGCTACTATATGCTTTCCCAATGGTTCACAGGGATTTCTGGTATGTGGAGAAGCACCCTACCTACCATATGATTTTTCCTTCTTTGGGGGATGGCTGGAGTTGTTAGTAAGGAGGAGAGATTAGCTGGCAGCAGCCATTAGCACCACACCCCCTTGCCCTCTCCTATCCACAGTACTCATTGTGCATCTGTATATACACATACCTCCTTCATTATTCTATTAACAAATTCCATTAACAAGTTTAATACCTAGAAATCAAAAAACAAAATCAACTCCTTAGGATAAGTTTGGGGACCTTGCTTGGGGCAGTATAAGACAAGTCAGATAGAGAGATACCTAGGTGGCCCAGTGGATAAAGCACTGGGCCTGGAGTTAGGATGACTTGAGTTCAAACCCAGCCTCCATACTTGCTAGCTGTGTGACCCTGGGTAAATTGCAACCTCTGTCTTTATCCATCCCCTCAACTAATAAAATGGGACTAATAATAGAAACTACTATGAAGATCAAATAAGATAATTATAAAGTACTTAGCACAGAGCCTTACACATTCGTTCAGTTGTTTTTCAGTCATATCCAACTCTTTATAACCCCATTTAGGGTTTTCTTGGCAAAGACACTGTTGTGGTTTGCCATTTTGTTCTCCAGTTCATTTTACAGATGAGGAAACTGAGGCAAACAGGGTTAAGTGACTTGCTCAGGGTCACACAGCCAGTAAGTGTTTAAGGCCAGATTTTAATTCAGGAAGATGAATCTTCCTGACTCTAGATTCAGCAGTCTGTGCCACCTACCTGTCCCTGGCACATAGTAGGTGCTTAATAAATGTTTATTTCTTTCCTCATAAGATTTAGATCTCAGAAAGACTTAGAGGTCAGATAGCTTATCTTTTCATTCCTTAATTTAGAGATGAAGAAATTGAGTTCCAGAGAGAAAAAGCTACTTTTCTGGTGACATAGAGATAGTAAGTAGCATCCTGAGGATTGAACCTGGTCGTCTGATACTGGATTGGGTGCCCTTTCCACTTTACCACACAACACTGGTGTAATTTAGATATTGAGACCCTAAAGAACTCCTGACTACCTAATGAAAAGCATTGTTAATCCAATCATTTGCCTTATTCAAATATAGCTTAGTTTGAGAGCAGTTCATTTCAATAAACATTTAGTAAGGGCCTACTGTGTGCTTAGCGATTGTATTAATTTGAGTGATGTCATTTTCATAGTGATTACAGTATGGGAGTAGGGTGTGATGATTATAATCTTAATGAAACATGGCCCTTTAAATTTTTGCAAAGAACTTTACACATATATCATTTAATCCCCACAACAACTCTTTGTTATAAGTGCTATTATAATTCTCATTTTCTAGATGTGGAAACTGAGGCTGGAGAGATCAAGTGACTTGCGCTGGGCCACACAAGTGTCTATTTAAGGCTAGATTTGATCTTGGGTATCCCTGACTCCAGCTCAAGCACTCTACCCACTGGGAATCTTATATGTCTAAATATAATGTACAATACAAAACATAACCCCCAAAATGGCCAATGATAAATTCATCAGAAGGATATGAACAAAGTGCTGAATTTTATAAAGTACTTCTATATTGATGCCCTAATTTTAATTATCTGTGTAACCTTGGGTAAGACACAACCTCCCTCAACCTGTTCCCTGTGAAGTTGGTATGTGGTTATTATCTCTACTTTACAGATGAAAAGACTGAAGGTGAGAGAGATGAAGTGCCTTGCCCAGGACTACACAGCTACTAAATATGAGTGATAGGGGGTGAACTCAGGTCTTTCTGCCTCCAAGACAAAACTTTGCTATACCATTGTTAATCTCTTTATCTATTGCCAAAGTCATTACCAGCTTGGGAAAGGAAAAGATGATGGTGAGCAAAGGCCTCCTGGAAAAGGAACTTACCTAATCATTTGAGTCTAAATATTTATAAGAAATATATGACACATGTATTTGCTGGAGAAAGGCAGTACTTTCAGAGACTGCCATTAGTTATGTTGAGCCCTGTCAGTTACTATCCTCACTGCAACTGTTGAAGAGATAAAATATAGGATGTTAATGTCAAGTGGATTAATTTATGATTCCTAAACAAGATACTGATTCTCCAGAATGGAGTCATTTAATGGTAAAACAAAGGAGAATTCCATTGTTTCTAGCTCCATGTGAGAATGTGCTTTGACTAATTCGACTCAGAAATCAGCATGGGGCATGAGAATTAGCCCAACATAGAGCACAGAATTAGAGCTGTCTAAAAATGAAATGGCCTGCCTCTGGGGGTAATGAGTTCCCCATCACTACAAGTCTTTCAGTTGACACTGGGGAATCAAATATTATGAATGTTGGAGACAGGAATCGTGACTTAGATTGGGATTAGACTAGGTGACTTCTGAGTACTCCTCTCTCTCTGTAATTCTATAATAATAAAAACAGTCAAAAGATTTTATTTAGCACTTACTACGTATCAGGAACTGAGCTAAGCACTGGAGATACTAAGAAGGGCAAAAAATGTGCTCCCTGTCCTAGAGTAGCTCATCAGAAAATGGAGAAGACATGTAAATAACGATGTACGTAAGATATGGCCAGAGTAGCTGCATGGTCACCTCAGAGGGAATGCCTCAGAAGCTAAGAAGAAAAAAAAAGGCCTCATTTGGAAGATGGAATTTGAGGTGGGAAGGAGGGCTTGAAGGAAGCCAGGGAATAAAAAGATGGAGGTGAAGTGGGAGAGCATCCCAGGCGTGGAGCGCAGTCAGCGCAAAAGCACAAAAGAACCAGGAGATGGAGTATTGAGTGTGAGGACTAGCAGGTAGGTCAGTGTAAGTGGAATATATGGAGGGTAGCAAAGTGGAAGGAGACTCAAACGTTAGTGAGGGACCAGACTGTGAATAGCTTCAAATGCCAAATAATACTTTATATTTGTTCCTGGGCACAATGGGGTTCTTGTGGGTGAAGGGGAGAAAGAACATTCCAGGTGTGGGAAACAGAGAAAACACTCACAATCAGGGGATGGAGTATTGTGTTTGAAGAACAGTGAGGAAGTCAGTGGACAAATACAAGAAATATTGTTTGCATATCATTGACAAGGGCCAGCTAGGTGGTATCAAAAAGACTCATCTTCATGAGTTCAAATCCAGCCTCAGACACTTACTAGCTGTGTGACCATGGGCAAGTCACTTGACCCTGTTTGCCTCAGTTTCCCCATCTGTAAAATGAACTGGAGGAGAAAATGGCAAACCACTCCAGTATCTCTACCAAGAAAACCCCAAATGGGATCGTGAAGAATCAGACACGACTGAAATGACTGAAGAACAAAATAAGAAATCATTGACGAGGCTTTAGTAAATGATTGACTATCATCGATTAGGAAAAGGAAAGAGTTAAACGTGACAAAGTTCTGAGCGTGGGATATGGTGATGACACTGATAGGATGGATGAAGGAAGGAGATATTTGAAAATAGAAATGATATTCATCCAAGCTGAATGGGGGATCCTGACTCTGCTTCTTTATCCTTGGGAGCATTATCTTAGTGAATCAGTATGTCCTTATTGGTACCTTCTGTCCTCAAACTTGAGTTTATTGAGTTTGTGGAGGGGTGATATGGTCAAGATGTTGATTTTGGAAAATCATTTTGGCAACTAAGTGAAGGATGAATTGGGATAGTGGAAAGAGAAAGCAGAAAGACCGATGAGTTGACTCTTGCAATAGGGTAGGAGAAAGATGATGAGGGCCCGTACAAAGGGTGGTGACCGTCTGAGTGGAGAGAAGAGAATGTATGTGAAACATTTTTGAAGGTAGGAATGACAAGATTTGACAACAGATTGAATATGTGGGGTGAGTTTGAATGAAGATTTGATGATATTGAAGTTACAGGCTCTTGACGTTAGTAGGAAAGCTAGGAAAAGGGGTTAGAGAGAAGGTGGAGAATAGTGAGTTCTGTTACAGTCAGAGCCAATTTTGTGCCTGGACACATAGCACAGAACACATTTGAGAATTTGTTTTCAAATGATGGTGGGGAGTGTTCCACAAGGCAAGGGGATCTCCCCTGTAGAAGTATTTATCTTTTATGTTCCAGGTACTGTTGAAGATTGTGGGGTTACAAAGACAAAAGTGGAACAAATCTATACTCAGACTATACATTCTAAAACTACTACGGCTTCCTATTTTAAGTAATTATTCTTCCCAATTACATGTTACATTCTGTTTCTGCTGCTAGTAACTTAAAACGGACTTTCTGCTGGAGTTAAAATGTTGTCAGCATTCTCTAAATTTATATGCCCTGGAACCGAGCCCTGATCACTCCAGTCTAGTTATGGCTTTGATTACAGCTTTAGATAATAGCACAGATGTGCTAATACGAAACTCAGCTCTATTCAGCAGCAACACACCTTTAATAGGAAGTAAGAAAGCAACGTCCAATTTGGGTCTTTTGAGAATGTTGCCAGCATCAGAAGAAAATAATTTGACAATACAATTTGTTTTCTCAAGTGAGGAGAATAGACAAGTGGTGATTAAGGTCAAAAAGTCAGTTCCTCCCATTTCAACAAACCCTTTTTGCTCCCTAAACAAACCAGCTCTATTCAGGCTGGATCAATGAAAATGGTTAGAGGAATGATTGCATATTTTGCTGGTTTTTCTTTTTCCTTTGTTAATTTTTGAGAATCAGGATGATTTTGTTATAAATCATTTGACATCAAAATTAATAGGGGTTAAATTTAATTGCTTTGTGGCATTTTTACTGACAAGGGAGTACAGTAGGAGGCCTGCGTGTATTTTGACAAAAAAGAATGGCTTCATTAGCTATATTTAGCTACCACCCTTTTGTGGAAAATTTTGAAAAAGTATCTATGTAAGCAAATTCTTATCCTTTGCAATTCTTTAGGAACTTTTTTAAGGGAGAAGAAGTAGGTGGATAGGAATAGGAATGGCATATTTATTTGTTCTTTTAAAAGAATTTACCACAAACTTCAAGGTATCTTTCTCTTGTGGCCCAGGAAAACGAAAATTCTTACTGCCTATGTAATCAATGTACTCAGATCCTCCGAATAGTTCAGAAAAGGGAAGGAAAAAAGGCCCTTGAGAAGTGAATTTTCTAGGAAATGAGTCCTCCACTAATTAGGATTACTCAGAATAGATGTATCATGGGGTGGCTATGATCAGGTTGAAGAAAAATGATGAGGTTAGGGAACCATAGGTTTTTAGGGGTGCTCGAGACCCCAAAACACTGACAAATGAATTCAACTCAAGCATTCTCACAGCCAAAGAAAAATAAAGTTTATTAAGGATTTGCCATATTGAGTTGTCTTAAGAAATCTCACCATTTGTGATACTTGTTTTCACAAGTGTGCCAGATTCAATCTACTGAGCTAGATTGAATTTGAGCACCTTCATGGAGGGAGGCAAGATGGAGATTCTATACATGAAGATTGTGGGAGGGATTGAGGGGTGGTCAAGTAGTCTGGGGTGACTAGAGGAGGGGTTTAGGGAGTGTCTTGAGGAGGAGTCTAAGGAGGATCTTGATGGGACTGGGGTGACTAGAGGTCAAGACTCCAGGAAACAAGAGAATGGGATTTTGATGGGATCAAGGGTGGGAAGCAGCCGGGCAATAGAGGGCTAGGCTAAGTAGAGATTTGGGCCTAGATAATGAAAGGCTTATGGCCTCAGGGGAAGGCCAGAACTAGTGGGAAGATTCAAGGAGAGTTCAAGGGGGTTCCCAGAGACTGTACCCACATCATTCCCCCCTCAAAAAAATGGGACCCAAATTCTTTTGGGCTCAGGGACTAAGGTCTCAGCTTCTGAAATTGCTTCCTGCTGGCAAGGGGTGTAGAGCTGTCCCTGCCTCGATGGGTCCAGTTCAAGGGGTACATCGTCTGAACAGTCATCTGGAAGTTGAGGGCTTGGAGCCTGGAGGAGACAAACCTGTCAAGGAGGTTAAGCAAACAAAGACTAAATAGACAGTATAAGAATATAGAGAAAGGACAATTTCCCTGGTGTAAAAGACAATTTCCCTGGAGGGAAGTAAGGATGACTATTTCATATCTAGCTCTCCTAACCATCTGTTCTGTGTACCACACTGCTTTGGATTCAAGAGTGTGTGGTACACCTGAAGAATTAGGTCAGGAGTATCTAAGAGCAAGGCTTGATATTTAGAGAGCCTGTGGCTAGCCAGCCACTGGTGGCTCTCTGCCTCTAGGATGCTCTGAAGTCGATGGGGAGTCAGAACTTCCAGGGGCTTGTCAGCTAGAAGTTTAGAAGCTTCCTCAATTAGAGTGGCTGTAGCAGTCATGGGGTCTATTTGTTTTGAAAAATAGTCAACAGGCTTGGAGTCAGGTCCTAAGGACTGGATTAGGATTCCCAAAGCCTGTCCTCTCCTTTCATCAACATACTGAGTGAGAGATTTTTCTAGATTAGGTAAAGCTAATGCTAGAGTGGTAGTCAATTTAGTTTTCAAAGTCTCAAAAACTTTAGCCTGCTATGGGAACCACTCTAGAGGGAGTGAGTCAGGGCCTTGAGTAGCAATTAATGGTTGCAGTCCCTCCCAGGCCTTGGGCTTAATTGGATATTGAAGGTGATGGGGAAATACTTTAGGATCTTGGTGGGGAACTATGGCTGAGGTGGTATGAGTAGCTTTCCCAGGAATTCTCTGATCTCAAACAATTGGCTCAACTGTCTCCCACACCTCTGGGGGAACATTGGGAGGTCTGATAAACAAAGGGAAAAGGGAGCTGGGATGTTTAACTAGAGAAAATTGGCTTCCCAATTTTACCATCAGGTCCCTTCCCAACAAGGGGGCATGGCTAGAGGAGAGCATAAGGAAGGAGTGTTCAAATAACAGATCCTCAAGTAGGCCAGGGAGGGGTTATGTTGGGAGACATCCCTTAATTTCCCCTGTGATGCCCATGACCTGATGGGTCACAGGGCAGGTAGGGTCAGAGTAATTAGTTAACACAAGAGAACGTAGCCATGATAAAGTGGGTAACCTTACCGTCTGCCTCAATTTTGCCCAGGGCTGGGCGAGAGAGGTGGAGAAAGTGGTAGTGCTGCCCAACCCCAGACTCCCCCCTCCTTCCGAGTCTTGGGAAGACAGGGTATGGGGCTGGTGGGGAGGGAGTGGGGGAGGCTACACTACTTTTCCAGCCTCAGGGACAATCCTTCCTCCAATGTCCCTCCTGGTCACATGGGCATGGTCCTGGAGGCATAGCTCCTGAAGCCTTCCTGTGGGGGGGCACCTTAGAGGGGCGCTCCTTGGACCATTGACCCTCCTTGTGGCATAGAAAGCAGGTTTCCCCACTGTCCAAGTAGACAGGTTTCCTCCAACTGGAAGGGCGCTCCTTGGGTCTTTTCCTGGCCATGGCAGCAGCCAAGAATTGAACATGTTCTCTGTCTCTAGCTCTTTCCCTGGGTTCTCTTTCCTCTGCTGCGACCAGGTCTCTGTTCTTAAAGACTCCAAAGGCTGTCTCCAGTAATTGGGCCTGAGGTGTTTGGGGTCCCATTGCCAATTTCTGCAGTTTCCTCCTAATGTCTAGGGAAGACTCATTAACAAAATACACGTTAAGGATTGCCATGCCTTCTATAGAATCAGGATCCAAATTTGTATACTTTTTAATAGCTTCTACTACCAGGTCTTGGAAAAAGGCAGGGTTTTCTTTTTCTCCCTGAGTAATCTCCCTAATTTTTTTGAAAATTTATTTGCTTTTGAAATGCAGTTCTTTGACCTTCTAACAGGCGAATTATCATATGATCTCTCTTTCCCCTATTCTCACCCTTTTGATAATTCTATCCTGGGTCACTAGTGGGAACAGCAGCTGTTCCTGGGGGGTATTTTGTGGAGTTATTGCTAGCCAAATTATTCCCAAATTTTTGGGCGTGTTCCCAGATTCTCCTCTTCTCCTCAATGGTACAACAGGTAGAGAAGAGGATATGCAAATAACCCCAAGAAAGTTCAAATTGTAGGGACAGATCTCTAAACCCTCAATAAACTTAATGGGGTTTTCTGAGTCTCATCCCAGTTTCTCTTTAATCTGAATGAGATCTGAAATGGAGAACAGAACATGGACTCTAATTGTCCCAATAGATGAGGCAGGCACTTCCCTCAGGGGAAATAGCCTTGAGGGCGCTGTGGGAACTGGAGCCTGGGGAGAGAGATCTGGCTGATCTATTAGACTGCAAGGCTGGGGGATCCAGCTGGCGAGGGAGAAGATCAGCTGGTACCTGAGGAGAGGGGTAGGGGTCAGAGGGGGAGATACCAAAGAGACCTGAGTGGGCACCACCTCAGAGAGAGGGGCTGGGGAGGAGGTACTGCCATGAGGGCGGAATCAGAATAGGGGTTGCCTCAGGGGTAGGGTCCATGGTGGTAATTACCACAGGTCCTGAAGTAGGGGCAGGCCATGAGGCAAGAACCTGAGTAGGGGTCCCTTCGGGGGAAGGGGCCACAGAGGGAGGCACCTCAACAAGACCCTTGGCTGAGGCCTGAGCACGGGTAGCCAAGGGAGGAGGGGCCATGGGAGGAGATGCAGGGTAGGAGACTTGGACCGTGAAGGAGGCAACAAAAGAGAAAAGTTGGGCTACAGGAAAAGGAAAGGGAAACCAAGGGAAAGAGGAGGTGGCCAAGGAAGGGGGAGCACAGGAAACAAGGGTGCTTGGGGGAGGTTGGGAAGTAGGAGGAGGGGCTGGAGCTGAAGCCCTGGGGGCCATAAGAAAAAGATCATCCAAAATGTCCTGTTGACCCCCATTGTCCCTTTGTGAGGGGGCTCTAGCTATGAGCATCTTACAATCTCTTCCGAAAACGGGTCCCAAGAGAGCTCAATGAAGGCCATTAACATAGGAAATTTCTCTCCATTTTCCTTCTGGGTAGCAGTACAACAGTATTATATTGTAAAGTCCCCAAAATGGGCCATGCTTTGTGGCCCTGCAGGTGATACTGAGGCCAAACTGAGGCAAAAGAATACCAGCTTTTTCTTTTTAAGTTCTTTAGAGAAACTATTATTTTTTCCAATTTTGTAAAAGATAACCCAAAGGTGAATTTTTGGGGATTGAAAAGGATTGACCCATTATGGGCTCAGGGAGCTGGAAGTCTCTCCCTCCACAAGGATGATCTGGGAGTAAGGCTCAAAAAGGAACAAAACAAGACAGAAAAAAACAAACAAACAAACACAAACAGTACCTGAGGTTTTCCCAATTCTCTAGCACTAAGAGAATTGAGAAATTGGGCATGCACTTCTGGATAGGGCATCTGTCCTTGTCCTCTATGCTTCAGAAGCTGTGCCCAGGTCCATGGCCTTGAACATAACCACTGGACTGAGAACCTGAGAGTGTCAGGCTGAGTATGAGACAGCCTCACAGCTGTCTGACCTACTGGGACCTGAGGTCAGCCCCGAAAAGCACCTCCAAAGTGCTCAGAGGGTGAGAAAGGGATAGAGAGAGGGGAAGGCTTACATACCTTCCAGTCTTGGCTAGAGAAGAACTTGAGATTAGCAGTATTCCTTGTCTCAGGGAACCAAAATGTTGAGGTTAAAGAAAAAGATGAGGTAAAAGAACAATATGTTTTTAGGGGTGATTGAGACCCCAAAATACTTATGGGGAACTACTCTTGATGATATGGAACAGATATGAGATATATCATAGATAGTTCCTTCCCTCAAGAAAGTTGCTATCCAATTGGGTTGTTATGCAGTCGTTTCATTGATGTCTGACTTTTTGTGACCCCATTTGGGGTTTTCTTAGTAGAAACACTGGAGTGGTTTGCCATTGTAGCAACAATTCAGCTAACAGCTACTGTGGCTGTGAAAGACCAATAACACCAGCATACAAAAGGGCTGCTAACACAAGTTCTTTGATTTGCTTTTCTAAGGAAAGCAACTTTAAGGGGTCAACAATCTCAGTTTAATCAAACATACACATTATCAATCACTTAATTCAAGGGGAAAAGATCAGCCCTCTGAACTTCAAGGCAAATACAAACAGAAATTACAAACATCAACAAACAGACCTTGTCTGATTCAAATCACAATACATAATTACCAAAGAAGAACCAATGAGTCTGGGTTAGCAAAGCCAGGGGACAGTTACATGGCTTGCCCAGAGTCTCAACCCTTCTTCCATGAGTGTGCCCCAAAAGTCAAACACCAAGCTCCGAGCCCTGAGGGTGCTGACCTCACTCACACTAGGTGTGTGAAAGTTGCCCATACCCAGTATCACAGCATATACAAGTCAATGACTTCTGATTGCCTCAGTGCTAAGAAATAGCTGAGAAATATTCCAATACAAAGACAGCAAAAGGTTTCCCACCAATTCAAACAAAGGGGAGACTTGATAGTCTTAGCATCCCAAAAGGGAAGAACAGAGAAAAGTCTGATTGCCTTAATAGCCATTTCCTTCTCTAGTTCATTTTACAGGTGTGAAAACTGAGGCAAACAAGTGATTTGCCCAGGCATACGCAGCTAATAAGTGTTTGAGGCTGAATAAGGACTCGTGAAGATGCGAATTCCTAATTCTAAGCCCAGTGTTTTAACCACTGCACCACCAACTGCTCCAACAAACATAGGAAGAATTTACTAATAACAATAAGGACAGTAAGGTAGTATTTGGTTTATTATCAAATAAATGATACCTATGTATGTTTCCTGAACTAATTTGGCTGCAAAAGACTTTTGGTTTAGAAAACATGAGGAACCCAAAAATGCTCACCTGAGGAATCTAAGAGTATGAAGAACTTTAGGAATAAAGAGAAGGCTGGTGGACATTTTGGATGAATATAGAGAAAATCGTGCCAATTTTTAATACTGAAAATTGTCTTATGTGATTTTTATTTTTATAAATACACAGTATTGATAATATTTTAAAGGAATAAATATTACCAGTGTTTAATTTTTATCATGCAACCCCTATTAACATTGCCTAGGATGTCAAAGTTTTATGGAATGCAGTTTGAAAGCTGTCACTCAAGGTAAGTGTTATGAATTGACAGCATGTTGACTCATTGTGGACTAGCAAATCTAGGATGGCTTCAAGGAAGAGACAAATTTTGAACTGGATAGTGAAGGATGGTCAGGGTTTGGGATGTTCATCGAGAGCCTAATGAATCATGTATTTAGATGTGAAAGAAACAACCAAGGCCATGTAGTTTAGCTCCTATTCGAGTGGGGAATTCCATTGACAGTGCCCCCCAAGTCTGTATTTGGGTAGTTGTCAACCAGTGAGTGAATTGACATTTATTAAGTGCCAATTATGTGTCTGGTACTGTGCTAAGAACTAAGGATGTAAAGAAATGTGAAAAACAAAAGCCTCTGCTATTAATGACCTCACAGGCTAATTGAGGGAGTTAACATAAGACCAACTATGTACAAATAAAATATGGACAGGATACATTAGGGGTAGGCACTAAAATTAAGGAGGACTGCAAAACTCTTCTTGTAGAAGGTGAGACTTTAGCTGAGACTTGAAGGAAGCCAGGAGACAGATATACGGAGAGAGAATACAGCCAGTGAAAATGTTCAAAGTAAGGGGATAGAGTGTCATGTTTGAAGAACAGCAAAGCCAGTGGACAGATGTAAGAAATATTGTTTGTATATCACTGACAAGACTTTAGCAATTGATTGATGAATGACAAAAAGGGAAGAGTCAGACATAACAAAGTTTTGAACATAGGAGGTGGGGTTAATGGTGGTAACACTGATAGGATAAGTGAGGTCAGGAAATAAGAAATAAATAGACTTAAGAGATAAATAAAGAAAATAAATCAACTTAAGAAATAAATCAACATTCATCCAACATAGATGCTTTAGATATAGTCAGGTTCCTGCATTTGCTTACTTATCTTTGGTAACATTTTTACTATGGATTGATATGTCTTTACCTGTACCTGCTCTCTTCAATTTTTACCAGAACATATTTCAAAGAAGGGAGTAGAAAAATGGATTTTGTGACTAGATCAAGAAGGTGAATCTTTGTTGCTAACAGGGTTGGACATTTTCTTTTTTACAAAAATCTATCTGACCTTTAAAACGGGGCAACATTCCTAATGATGGTTAAATAAAGCATAGAGCTTACAATGCAGCATGCTTGACTTTTACGTTTAATCATCAGTGGATGCCATGGAGCTAATTACAGAGACTGGACCATTCATATGGCCTACCTATGCAGAAAATACAGTGCTGTCCAAAAAAGCCTGGCTTAGTGCAGTTTTAATAGCTTCAGATTACACTGTGACATTCGGGACACCAAGTAGAGTGGAGACATACAAAAACTGCTCTGGCCAAATCTTTTTGACTGCCAGATCAATCCTTCCTACTTCCTTCTTCCCCTCCCTTCCTTCCTTCCTTCCAGTTCTATACAAAAGGCCACAGCTTTCTTTTGGGGACATTGATCTTTTGGGAAGAATTCTCTTTCAGTAGCTCTCATCTTTCCTGGAAAAAACACATGCTTACAGCAGCTCTCTTTGTCCCCATCTCTCCTACTCACCTCATCTCTACAATTTGAAGCTAGTAGGCCAATGACCTTGCATTAAGTTAGAAAATTCAGGTAGATCTAAGAAAAGCAATCTGCTTTCACCTTGTGTTCAGGAATGCTTTTGCAGCTACGGTGTTAGGATTATTTCTAAAATTACCTTTAATTGATTTACCTATTTACATTGAATTAGAAATTTCTCTGAAAGTCAGTGATCTTACTAGTCCACATTAAATGCCTTATTCTTTTTGTTTTGCTGATTCTGTCTGTTTTATCGAATAGGATTGAGCCTCCAATCCATTCCATTGAAAAGAGTCTTAGAACTGCCTGTGCTATTCTCACATTAATCTGCCTGAAGACAGAAAGTCAACTAGATGGTCTTTTAAAGTGCTTTCAAGCTCAATGATTTCATATATTTTCTTTGGAAACCTTATACCAACCACTAGGATCAGCCTAGGTCTTATGCATGTTAATTTGGAGGTGAGAGTACCAAGTAGATGTCAATCTCAGGCCTATCTTTCCACTGTTATAGTTTTACTCTTTTCAGTTTTGATGATTTTTCTATCTTCAAAAGTCCCTTTAATTTGTTAAACCCTTGTAAGTTAGCAACTTTAGTTATGTGATGGCATTTTCCTGGTAATTGATGAGCTGCTAATATCCATAGTAGGAACATATGTCTCTTCCTTGGGCCCTTCCCAATTCCCTCTCTAGCTTTGGGACATGGTCTTCCTTTGCCACACCTACAGACTGGCCATTAGGGCACAATGACCTCTTTTTTCGTATTTAATCATGCTCATCCCCTGACTGACCCGTGGGTCTGTGCCAACTATTCTGGCATGATTAGAGGCATTGTCCAGGCTACATCCAGCTTCTTCCTCCTAGTTACTTATGCTTTTACATTTACAGAGTAACATTTACTAGGAAACTAAGGAAAAAGAAGATGCCAAAAATTAGCTTGGCATTGCCCTCATATGACTTTTTTCCCTGTGCCCTTTTCAAGGATTTAGGGGTTACTTTCCTCCACAAACTAACACCTTCTGTATTAAATTATACTTTAACATTAAATAGCTGCTAACTCAGTGTCTGACAACCAGTGAGAGCATGATCCTAAGGTGACTTGACATAGCATAGGGACTGGAGATAAGAGGAGGAGATGGGAATTTGGGAAGATCAGACAATAAACTTGACCTGTTTCATTGTTTTGCCTAAGGCTGGCTCTGACAGGCTCCAGGACAAATGTTTGAACACGTATTCCCACAGTAACACAAATAGTGTCTGAGTTAAGGCCTACCAGGTCAGATAGGCTTCAAATATGATAGCTCATAGCTCAGCTCACATTACTATTATACTTAATAGTTTACAAGGCACTTTCCTTAAACCAATACCATGTAGAAGTAATGCCATACAAATATTATTATTAATATTTTGCAGATCTGGGAACTGAGGTTCAGAAGACTTAGATTTCTTGCTCAGGTTACATGCGTATTAAGTGTCAGAGCTTGGATAAGAACCATTGTATTCATGTTCCAAGGTCAGTACTCTTTATACAACAGTTATCGCCCCATATTTTCCAAGTGAAGACTTGTCATTCAAAGACCAGGCTAGCCAAGCTCAGACAAGTTCGTCTCAGAATGACTGCCTGTTGGGTGATGATTGTTTTTATTTTGTCTTTATCTGTTTTAATAGTATTTTATTTTTCCCCAATTACATGTCCATACAATTTTTAGCATTCATTTTTACAAGATTTTGAGTTCTAAATTTTCTCCCTCCTTCCAGCCCCAACCCTCTCCCAAAGATGGTAGACAATTTGAAATAGGTTGTACTTGTGCCATCATGTAAAACACATTTCCATATTAGTCACAGTTGTGAAGAAAAAAAAAAAACAGATCAAAATGAAAAAAACACACAAAAAAGAGTAAAGTGAAAAAAATATGTTTCAATCTGCATTCAGAGTCCATCTGTTCTTTATCTGGATGTGGATAGCATTTTCCTTTGTGAGTCCTTTGTACTTGTCTTGGATCATTGTGTTGCTGAGAAGAGTTGAGTCATTCATAGTTAATCATCATACAATGTTGCTGATACTGTGTACAATGTTTTTCTGGTTCTGCTCATTTCACTTTGCATCAGTTTGTACAAGTCTTTCCAGGTTTTTCTGAAATATACCTGTTCGGCATTTCTTATTGCAGAGTAGTAATCCATTAAATTCATATACTACAGCTTGTTCAGCCATTCCTCAATTGATGGGCATTTGCTCAATTTCTACCACCATGAAAAAGGCTACTTACAAGTATTTTTGCACATGTAGGTCCTTTCCCTCATTTTTTATGAGCTCTTTGGGATATAGTGGTATTGCTGGATCAGAGGGTATGAATAATTTGGTTGCCCTTTGGGCATGGTTCCAAATTGTTCCCTGGAATAGTTGAGTCAGTTCACAACTCAACCAACAATGTATTAGTGTCTCAAGTTCCCCAAATCCTCTCCAACATTTAGCATTTTCATTTTTTGTCATTAGCAAATCTGATAGGTATGAGGTGGTATCTTAGAGATCTTTTGATTTGCATTACTCTAATCAAAAGTGATTTAGAGCACTGCTTCATATGCCTATGGATAGCTTTGATTTCTTTATCTGAAAACTGCCTGTTCATATCGTTTAACCATTTATCAATTGGGGAAATTTTTTTTTTGTTCACTGAAACCCTTTATCATCTACTAATATATTAAGGGTCTGCTCTAATTTTCAAGGAAAGGAATATTTACCCCAATGAAACTACAAGGCTTTTGAAGTGTTTAAGTAGGACAGGAAATGAATTAGGAAATTAGGAATTAGGTAAAAGAACTATCTACATCCAGAGAAAGAACTGTGGAGTCTGAATGCAGATTGAGGCAAACTATTTGCTCTCTTTTTTTCTTTTTCTTTTTTTTGGTTTTGTTTCTTCTTTCTCATGATTCATTCCATTTGTCATAATTCTTCTTTACAACTTTATTATTGTGTAAATAAGTTTAATGCAAAGGTATATGTAGAACATATATTGGATTCCATGCCGTCTGGGAGGGTAGGGGACAGGGGATGAAGGGGAAGAAAATTTGGAACTTAAAAACATGTGGAACTGAGTGTTGTGAACTAAAAATAAAAAAAATCTTACTTAAAAAATAGATGAGGAAATTAAGGCATGGAAAACATTTGTGAATTGCCCAAGTTTTCTCTACGGTCTAGTTGGAAGAAATAGATTTTCTTGCTGCTTAGTCATCCTAAACATATCTTTAATGTTAAATAAAATACTATTCTTTTCTCTTTGCCTTCCTATCTGTTGGATAAGTCAGCCAGATCTATTTTCCACATTTGTAAATGAGAATGGTTGGCATTATTATTAGGATCTGTCTATTTTTTAAAGTTGTAGAATAACTGATTAAACATCTTGCATATTCTTTAATTTGTTTCCTCTCCCCCTTAGTCTGATTATTCATAGGTTGATTTTTCAGTTATTTATTTTTCCTGTCCCTTGGTGCGGTTATTTGTTCTCTCTTTTCTACCATATTGGTTATTCTGCTGTCATCTTGCATTTGCATCAAAGGGTTTCAGAGGAAGGAAAATCTGTAAATTTTATTTAATTGTTTGTACTTCTGCTGGAAAGATGCTGCTGGAAGGAGGCAGTTTGGTGTCATGGAAAATCAGTGGATTCCAGATCAGGAGGCTTGGGTTCTCTATAAGCTTGATGTAGTGGAAAGAATGCTGGCTTTAAAGTTAGTCAGAGGTTGCTATGTTTAGTTATTTTTCAGTCATGTCTGATTCTTTGTGACCCCATTTGAGGTTTTCTTGGCAAAGATACTGGGGATGAATTGCCATTTTCTTCCCCAGCTCATTTTACAGATAAGGAAACTGAGGTAAATAGAGTTAAGTGACTTACCCAGGGTCACACAGCCAAATGTTGGAGGCCAGATTTGAACTCAGGTCTTCCTAACTCCAGGCCCAGAACTCTAGCTACCAAGTTGTCCTAAGTTTTCAGAAGACCTGTACCCACATCACAGCTCTGCCACTTATTAACCTCTGTGACTTGGGGCAAGTTGCTTAACTTTCTGGGTCTCAATTTCCTTCTGTAGAAAAGTTGGTAATTGAACAAAATAGCCTTAAATATTTCATCCAGCTCTCCATCTATGAACCTACGAACTAACCAGTGTTATGACTGAATAATTCGCTTCATTCTCAGGGCCACAGTTTACCCACCTGTAAAATGATAGTGTCTGACTTTTCATAACTCCAAATTCTCTCCCTAAGTTGGGCCAAAATAAATTTCATATACTATTAATGAACTCTATCCTAATAACCTCATTTTCCATTAGTATGGATAATAGAGAGTTGACTTTAATTTGTTCTTTTTTTTCCAACCATTGAAATCACTTCAAATCTTAAAGTCATATAAGTAAGAGAATGGATATTACTACAATTATATAGCCAAATTGGCTGTATGCAGAATACAAACTAAGGAGCGTTTGACGATAAGAGCCATTTTCTCAATTCAAGAAACACAGCATGAAGCAAGCCAATTAAATCTCTTATCATATTAACTCATTAAGGAGTGACTGAGTATTCTTGAGAATTTATTTATTTTTGGTCAGTGTGATTCTAAGTATTCTAACAGCCAAGCATCTTCTATCTGTGTTTAAATTAGACAACTTGTATTTAAATGTAACTATTCTGCCAAGAAAACTAAAATAAGTCAAAGCATGATTCAGGCATTATAATGGCATTTGCAGAATCTCAGAATCTCAGACTTGGAATAGCTAGTACCTAGCATTTATATAGTGCTTTAAGTTTTGCAAAGAGCTTTAAAATATTACCTCATTTATCCTCACTGCAACCCTGGGAGATAGAGTCTATTATTATCCCCATTTTACAGATAAGAAAACTTAGGCAGATAGAGGATAAGTGACTCATCCAGGGTCACACAGCTCATAAGTATCCAAGTCTGAATTTAAACACAGCTCTTTCTGTCTTCAGGTTCAACTCTCTCTCTATTGCACCACTGGAAGAGATCTTTTAGATAATCTAGTCCAAACATAACAGGAGAAAAACACTTTCTTCCACACACCTGATAAGGAGTTATTCAGCCTCTGTTTGTAGAGGTTCAGTGAGGTAGAAATTCATTATATGATTGGATAATTTTAATTGCTAAGAAGTTTTTTCTTTCTTTACATTGAATCTAAATCTTCTTTACAATTTCTACCCATTGCTATTAGTTCTGCCCCCTATATCAGAGCAAATATAAACCCTTCCACAGCTACCTCTTCAAATACTTGAAGCCAGGCATCATTATCCTTGTACAGCAGATTTCAGTCCCCTTGCCATTGTGGTTGCCCTCTAAATAATTTTTTCCAGTGTTATTTCTAAAATGTTAAGCCTGGAATTGACTATAGTACTCCAGAATTTGTTTGATGAGAGCAATCAAAGTACAAAGTAATCCTCATTTCCCTTATTCTAGATAACATATTTTTGTTAATGCAGCCTAAGATTGCATTAGCATTTTGCTATACCATGTCACCCTGAGGGAGTGTGGTGCAATAGATGGTGAGGTAGCTTTAAACCCAGTAAGACCTAGGTTTAACTCCTTTTTTCGTGTGATATATACAAGGCAAATCACTCTTCATTCAGTCCCATAGGGAACTCTAGGAGATTCTAAGCATAACCCTTTGAGTCACTTAACCTCTTACTGCTTGAGGGAGGGGGCTGCTGGAAGTAGATTAAAATGTAATTGGGAAATGTTTAACAAAATAAATAAAATACAATAGAACACAGATATGTTAATATTTCATTTTCTAAGTTAATATTAGTAGCCAATTTCTATTTGAATTTGACACTGTTGCTCTAGGGATCTCCATAAGTACCTAAATTTCAGAGAAGAAATTAGCTGCATTGGTGGAATTGGTTTTCCTCACCAAGGAATTCTTGGTGAAATCACAATCTAGCCCCTATTTCTGTCCTGTGTCACCCTGTTTATTCCTATTGAGCCCCTGCTGTTTAGTTTTGTCTATCCTCTTTTTCAGATAGTTAGATTTGGCCCATTATTTTAACCTAACAAAATATTTTTTGAATTAAGATTTGTTCATTATTCTAGCCATTCCACCCAGCTTTGCATGATTTTCTCATGCAACCATGCCAACTAGGTTAGATAAAAGTGTATGGTATGTAATTCCAACTGGACCATCACTACTGTAAGATAATCATTTTATTCTTCCTTGATTGATTCTTTATATGACTCTTTATAATGGATATTGCAAACCTTTCTGTCCTGAGCCCTCTTCCCTTATCTCTAGACAATTTATTCCTTGGTGATCTTATCAGTTCCTATGAGTTCCATTATTATATTTATGAAGATGACTCCCTGATCTACCCATTCAGCCTGCTAGCTGCTAGCAACATTGTTGTTACAGCACTGTATAAATGCTTATTCCCTTCCTTTTCCTTTCCTCTTCCTCTAAAGGGCACTGAATTTGGGGTTAGAGAACTTGAGTTCAAATGTCAACTCTTCCACTTGAAAGAGCAGCTGCTGTGGAGGTGAAAGACTAACATTAAGACCAACAACACCAACACACAGGAGAGCTGCTAGCACAGGTTCTTTGATCTGCTTTTCTAAGGAAGGCAACTTTAAAGGGTTAACAATCACACTTTAATTAAACATACATACATAAACATACATATATCATTCACTTAATTCAGGGGAAAAAGTCAACACCCTGAACTTGAGGGAAAACACAAACAGAAATTACAAGCAGAAATTATATAAATAGAGCAAATAACACACAGAAATGAACAGACATGCCTCTAGCTGTCTGACCATAGCATACATAGTTACCAGAGAGAGAGGCACCACCATCTGGGTATCAAAGCCTGGGGGTGGGTTGGGGGAGCACCTACGGCTACCTAGAGTCTCATCTGGCCAAATCACTAACACTCTTCCAATGAGTGTACCCCCAAAAGCAAAACACCAACCTCAGAGCTCATATACCTTGTTCAAGGCCCTGAGGGCTCAGCGCCTACTTAGCAAAAGGAGTGTGGGAAAGATCTTTAACCATTAGCACCACATCATATACATCATTTCCAACCAATGACTCTTGATTCAAACAACGGCAAGACTTATTAAAGGCACTTGATTGCATTAGTGCTGAGAAGCACTCCAAAACAAAAAACAAAGGCAAAAAGTCCCACCCTGCTTGGCATTACAAGTGCCTACTCTGTACCTGGAACTGTGCTAATCTTTCTACATATACTATCTTGTTTGAGATTATATTTTTTATCTTATATCCCTTTAACCTGTATAGCTTTATGCTCTTTCCCTTACCCATTATCCATAATTTCTCAACAATCATCAACAGTAGCTTGGCAATCAAATCGTTACATTTTGCCATTATCCTAGAATGTATTTCATCCAATCCTAGTGATAAAAACTTATTGGAGGGAGCTAGGTACCGTCTTCCTACCTCTTCACCTACTTTAATGGGTTTTTATTAAATATTTTCCTTAGATCCATCTGAAGCCTAAGGTTGTTTTCCTTTGTAGAAAAAGAAGAAAAATAGCTCATGTTGAGTGCTCAGAATACACAGACTGATTTAGTGCATCCTTTTTAACCAGGTGATCATAATTTTCTGATATTAATCAATAAAGGCATCACTAAACTATTGTTTCTGCCCCACTCCAGAAATATTTTTGGCTTCCTTAGCAGCATCTTCTTTCTCACGATGATCATTATACTATCCATACCCTTTCCTTGACCCCCTCCCAAGGATTTAGTTGTTTGATTCAACTCTTCCTCTAGCTCCCCTCTTTCTTTGGTAATGTGAAGAATCTGGCGAGAAAGTAAAGCACACTTACCCTTGTTCTCCAGGTGCTATATTCTTTTCAATTAAAACTTAAAATGACAGCTTGCTTTTGAAGGCCATTTTTAATTATTTGATTGCTTGTTGATCTGAGACAAAGAGGTGTGAGCCATATGTGGGAGCTACGGTTAGTTATTTTTTTGCAAAAGAAATACCTACTTCATTCACAATACCACCTGGATTAGAAGTTTTTAGTCAACCCACACCACAAAAACAAGAATTCAAAGCTGGACTTGTGTGATTAATTTGTTCTATATGTCATACCAATTATAAAACCCACTGTATTCAATACTACTCATGCCATCCTTTCATTTCCAATATAATTAACATCTTCCCCCAGTTTATCTCCCAATCTCCTACCTATGTCATCCCTGTGTTTCACAATTATTACCCTGTGTTGAACCTTCTTTTCCTACCATCTCCACCTAAACTTCTATATACTTTTTTTGGTTGTTGTTCACTTGTGTCTGACTCTTTTTGTGACCCCATTTGGGGATTTCTTGTCAAAGATTCTGGAGTGCTTTGACAGCTTTTCCAGCTCATTTTACAGATGAGAAAACTGAGAGAAACAGGGTTAAGTGACTCACCCAGGGTCACACAGCTGGTAAGTGTCTAAGGCCAGAGTTGAACTCAGGAAGATGAGTCTTCCTGACTTTAGGCCAGGCACTCTTTCCACTATGCCACCAGAGGCCCATAAACAGCCACCCTGTATACAGTTTACATATCATTAAATATAGCCTATGCAGTTTATCCCTGTCCTGCCCCTTATATGCTCACCCTTTTATCCTTCCAAACTCTGTTATTGTCCCACAAAACTTCCATTTTATTTTGAATGAACTCCCTCTTATTGTTGAATTTTCCTTTGAACACTTCTTTTATCTCTTCACCTTTACTGAAATTTACTTCTTCCCTGATAGCTTCAGTTCTCTTATAGCTCTCTCCAATGAAGGCTGCTGCTCCTTATCCTACTTCTCTGTTTTAAAGGTCTGGGAGGAAGGGCTGATATATTTACTCTCTTTTAGACCATTGTTCTGCCATTATTCAACCAAAATTGCTGACTCCTTTTTGGAAATGTACACACCCACTCTCACATATATGGTGCATATAGTAAGTGTACAATAAATATTTGATTGACTGTTTATTGACTAGAAAGACATTACCAAGCATGAAATCCTGGAACTTAATCGGTCAGCATCACAGTGGTGCTTGTTACAACACAACTCTTTCGGATGGACAGAGATGAAGAATGGATGAATGCTGGATAGTACAGCAGCCATTAAATGATGAGTTAAAGTAGGGTAATTACATTCTGGAAGAATGCTTTAGGGATCCACCTAAGTGGCCTTAAGCAGTGTAACAGAGCTGGGGAGGCTTAAGAAACAACCCTCAGGGGAAGGACTTGATTGCTACATCCCTAATGAATACAGTAAACTTAGAGAAAAAGTTGTCCAGAAAAGATAGCTCAAGAGGCATATATGGATGCTCTCAAGAAGGAATTAATGGCCAAGTGGCATAATGAGCTATTAGGGGAATCTAAGAATCTGTGGCAGGGCTATCTTTAATCTTTTATCTAGTCCCCCTGGCACACTGGTACCTAGAGTACTTCACTGAGGTTGGAAACTTGCATTTAGAGGGAGACAATTGTTCAGTGTACCCAAGGAAAAAATAGTCAACAATTAATGCAGTGACTTTAGTTAGCTTTTACCTCTATTCCACAATAAACTGCATCATGATTTCCTAGTTGTTGTTCAGTTCTTTCAGTCCTGTCTGACTCTGTGACCCCATTTGGGGTTTTCTTGGCAAAGATACTGGAGTGGTTTGCCATTTCCTTCTCCAGCTTATTTTGCAGATGAGGAAACTTAGGCAAACAGGGTTAAGTGACTGGCTTAGGTTCACACAGCTAGTGAGTGTCTGGGGCAAGATTTGAACTCATGAAGATGGGTCTTCTTGACTTCATGCCTGCTTCTCTATCCATTGTGCCAGCTAGCTGTCCATGACTTCCTAAAGGGAACCATAAAATATTTTGTTGAGATTTTAGAATGGGTAAAAATTAAGATGAGAAAATTGACCAACATGTTAATAGGGTACATCTTGATGATGACATTTATCAGGTGTGTGACTTTGGGTAAGTCACTTAATCTGTTTGTTCTTCAGGTTTCTGAGCTTTAAAATGACAGTGTTGGACTTGATGGCCACTAAATTCCCTTCCAGCTTCAAATGTGTGTTGTTATGATCTTAAATCCTCTTCTCTAGTTTAAAGAAATTTTAAATTGCTAGTCAAATATTATTTGTTATTTCAGAAGTTAGTTTAGAAGTTCTCTATTCTCCACACAAATGTCCATTCCTATTTCCAATGAAAACCATTGTCTAACATTTACATGCTATCTCACTTGAGGCCCTCTGAATAGAGAGGGGGAGCGATTTTCTTCTTTCACTTTGGCTTTACACTATTCACAGATGGCATCACTCAAACCTTGAGGCAGTGAGGGAGGGAGACTGCATTGTATTCGGCATCAATATGATTGCTACAGGAACAGGGGTCTCATAGGAGATATCCTTGATGGCAAACCAATAAGCCAAGGGCTCACCATAGTTGCTGTTGTTCCAGAGTTCCTTAGATACTTGGTAAATATTTTAAAAATATTCATTAAGCACCTTTATTCAAGGCCTGTGCCAGGCTAGAGGTATCAAACACATGGCCCACAATATGCTCAAGTATAACCTGAACCAGATTAAAATGCAATTGGGAAATATTTAAGAAAATAAATGAAAATGCAATAAAATGTGGGTCATACTATGTTTTAAAATTAGATCAATTTGCAGCCTACAGAGATCCTTATATATGGATTGATGGTCCCTATTTATGCTTAACTTTGACTCCAATGTGCTAGGTAATGAGGAGGAACCCACTAGATATTAATTATTGTGAAGGTTAGCACTAGGCTTTTCTGAAGATTCTCATGGAGTGTACTTGCACAGGAGTGATCCCTTATGAAATTTAAATTGACCTGGGTCCTAGCAATGAGGAGAGACGTTTGTCAATATGGTTTAAAAATATTTTTTCAGGATACACTTTCTCATTTGTCTAATAGCTGTATCTATCTATATGATGCTATCAAAACAAACTGAATAGTAAGTTTTAACCACAGGCAGATGTTTGGCATTAATTTACATGACATCAAACAAACAGATTGGTTGCAGTAAATGGATAGTTGCATGGTTGTCTGCACACTCAGTCTGCTCTATTCTCTCACTGGTACTGTTTTCAGACCTCGGGAATAAGAATGTCCACCACCCTGGCAGCTTTCCTACTAGAACAGTAAATGACAGCTGATATCCCTCTAAGAAGCAAGTACATAATATTCTATTGTTATGGCATTTCACTGGAGAGAACCACTTGAATTTCCTTTAGTAGTGAAAAGAGGAGGTATCATCTCCTCATAAAACCTTTGGATTTGCATGTGTTTTCTGAGCCCTTTTCATTTGCAGAATTGAAATTTCAACTCAGAGGACCTCAGGCAATATTTTCATAAGCAAATGAGTTAAATGTTCAAGTGGACTTTTCCATGGAAGAATTCAAGATAAGGATGTGGTTATTATTAGGTGTTAATCAGGAAGGGGAAAAGGGATTGGACACTTTTCACATTGGTGGTCCCAGAGTAACCCCATTGAAGCGCTTTCCTACGTGGAAATTATTAGCTGCAAAAATAAAATGAAATAACTGCCTAGAAAAGATCAAATTGGTGCTTTTTGGTGATGTATCACCATATAACAGTGATTAAAATTCTGAGATTTTTTTATGAGGGAATCCAGAAGTCTGAAAATAAGTAAATTAGGAGAGCATAAAAAATGTACCTGTCAGATGTATGGATAAGGGAAGAGTTTATGACAAAGCAAGGGATAGAGAGGATCATGGGAAATAAAATGGTTCATTTTGATTACATGAAATTAAAAAGCTTTTGCACAGAAAAGCTAATGTATCCAAAATTGGAAAGAAAACAGGAAACAGGTAAAAAACCAACTTTACAGCAAGTTGGTGTGATAAAGACTTTATTACTCAAATATATAGGGAACTGAGCTGAATGTATAAAAAATAAAAGCCATTCCCCAACTGATAAATGGTCAAAGGATAAGAATGGGTAGTTTTTAGAAGAAATCAAAGCTACTTATAGTCACATAAAATGCTTTAAATCATTACTATTGAATGAAATTTATTTTGAATGAAAAAAATGAAAATTAAAATAACTTTGAGATACCACCTTACATCATTCATATTGGCTAACATGACAGAAAAGGAAAAGGACAAGCACTAGTTTAGAAAAACCGGGGCACTAATGCACTGTTGGTAGAGTTGTGAACTAGTACAACCATTCTGGAGAATAATTTGGAACTATACCCAAAGGAGTATATATCCTTTGATCCAGCAATACTACCACTAGGTCTGTATCCCAAAGAGATCATAGAAAAGGGAAAAGTACCTATTTGTACAGAAATATTTATAGCAGCTCTTTGTGTGGTGGCAAAGAATTGGAAATCATAGAGATGCCCATCAATTGGGTAATTTCTGAATAAGTCATAGTAGGTAATTGTGAAGAAATGATGAATAGGGTGATTGCAAAAAAATCTGGGGAAGATTTATGTGAACTGATGCAAATTGAAATGAACAGAATTAGGAGAACATTATACACAGTAATAGCAATATTGTAAGTAAGATCACCTAAGAAAGACTTAGCTACTCTGATCAAGACAACAATCCAAGATAATTCCAAAGGATCCATGAGGAAAAATGCTATCAGTCTCCAGAGAGAGAGAGAACTGATGGTCCCTCAGGTTGAAACATACTTTCATAAGTTTCTTTATTTTTCTTGATTTTTTGTCTGTTTTATTTTGCAACATGGCTAATACAATATATTTTGAATGACTTCACATGTATAATGGCAATCAAATTGTTTGCTTTCTCAAGCACAGGGTTGGGGCATGAGAGAAGGCCAGAATTTGGAACTCAAAATTAAAAAAAATCTTTAAGCTTTTAGAAAATACTTTCTTAAAAACTCAACATTGAATATCAAGAGAAAAAATTTAGGGACATTTGTATAGAAATCAAATAACATTGACATAAAAAGTATCATAACACTATTTCAGTCAGTCTAAGTTCCCTATCAGAACACATTTTATATTTTTCATAGACATAATATCTACTCCTAAACAGATGAGTTCCCTTAACTTATGCATCCTATTCTCCACTGAGCTATTTGAGTTTCTTGCTGCCATGGTCAGCATTATGGTGGCTTCATTATAATGTGACCATATATTTGATTATGCATAATTTTTTATTGTTGTTCAATTGTTTTCAGTCATGCCTAACTCTTTGTGACCCTATTTGGGGTTTTCTTGGCAAAAATGCTAGAGTATTTTGGCCTTTCCCTCTCTAGACCATTTTATAGATGAGAAAACTGAGACAAAGAGGGTTAAGTGACTTGTCCAAGGTCACATACCTAGGAAGCATCTGAGGGCAGATACGAACTAATGAAGGAAGATGAGTCTTCATGACTCCAGGCCTGGAGCTCTATCCACTGTGCCACCTAGCTGCCCTTAAATTTTTATGATGAGTTTTTTTTTAATTTTTGAAGATGGAAGTCTGTGTGGTTTAGACTCTAGGTGGTTTATTTTTTGTGTGTGTTCAAGTTTTTAATATTTCAAAGGTAAACTTTGGCAAGATAAACATTGCCACAAGATACTAAGACTATTTTGGTACATGACTTCCATAAGACACTCACATTTTCTTAATGGGTTTCTACTTCTTCATCAACAATTAAACAAGCATTTTTAGGCCATACATGTATAATCATATTAAATACATTTCCACATTAGTCATGTTGTGAAATAAGAATCAGAACAAAAGAAAAAATACACAAGAAAGAAAAAAAAAAACAAAGGAAAGGAAAAAAAGTATGCTTCAATCTGCATTCAGATTCTATAGTTCTGTTTTTGGATGTGGATAGCATTTTCCATCATTAGTCTTTTGGAATTGTCTTAGATAATTGTATTGATGAAAAGAGTCAAGTCTATCAAAGTTGATCATCATACGATGTTGTTGTTACTGTGTACAGTGTTCTCCTGGTTCTGCTCACTTTACTCATCATCAGTTCGTGTAAGTCTTTCCAGGTTTTTCTGAAATCTGCCAGCTCATCATTTCTTATAGAATACACATTCGCTACCATGCCATTACATTCATATACCACAACTTGCTCAGTCATTCCCAATTGATAGGCATCCCCTCAATTTCCAATTCTTTGCTACCACAAAAAGAGCTGTTATAAATGTTTTTGTATATACAGGTCCCTTTCCCACTTGTGTGATCTCTTTGGGATATGGATCTAGTAGTGGTATTACTAGATCAAAGGGTATGCACAGTTTTATAGCCCTTTGGGCTTAGTTCTAAATTGCTTTCCACAATAGTTGGATCAGTTCACAATTCCACCAACAATGCATTAATGTTCCAATTTTCCTGTATCTTCTGCGACATTTATTGTTTTCCTTTTCTGTCATATTAGTCAATCTGATAGGTACAAGGTGGTACCTCAGAGTTGTTTTAATTTGTATTTCTCTTATCAGTAGTGATTTAGAGTATTTTTTCATATGACTATAGATAGCTTTAATTTCTTTCCCTGAAAACTGCCTGTTCATATCCTTTGACCATTTATCAATTGAGGAATGACTTGTATTCTTATAAATTTGACTCAGTTCTCTATATATTTTAGAAATGAGGCCTTTATAAGAAACAGTGGGAGTAAAGATTATTTCCAAGATTTCTGCTTTCCTTCTAATCTTGGGTGCATTGGCTTTGTTCGTGCAAATTTTTTTTAAATTTAATGTAATCAAAATTATCCATTTTGCATTTCATAATATCCTCTATCTTGTTTGGTTGTAAATTCTTCCCTTCTCCATAGATTTAAGAGGTAAACTATTATTTGCTCTCCTCATTTGTTTATGGTCTAAATTATGTACCCATTTTGACCTTATCTTGATATACAGTGTAAGATGTTGTTCTATGCCTAGTTTCTGCCATATTATTTTTCAGTTTTCTCTGTAGTTTTTGTCAGATAATGGGTTCTTATCCCAGAAGCTAGAGTCTATCGGTTTATAAAACAGTAGATTACTGTGGTCATTGACTATTGTGTCTTGTGTACCTAACCTACTCCACTGATCCTCCACCTATTTCATAGCCGGTAACAAATAGTTTTCATGATTGCTGCTTTAAAATATAGTTTTAGATCTGGTACAGCTAGGCCACCTTCCTTTGCACTTTTATTTTCATTAATTCCCTTGATAGTCTTCATCTTTTGTTCTTCCAGATGAATTTTGTTATTATTTTTCTAGCTCTATAAAATGATTTTGGTAGTTTGATTGGTATGGCACTAGACAAGTAATTTAATTTAGGTAAAATTGTCATTTTTATTCTATTAGCTCAGCCTACCCATGAACAACTGATATTTTTCCAATTATTTAGATCCGATTTTGTGTGAAAAGTGTTTTGTAATTATATTCATTTAGTTCATGGGTTTGTCTTGGCAGGTAGGCTCCAAAATATTTTCTTTTGCCCACAGTTATTTTAAATGAAATTTCTCTTTCCATCTCTTGCTGCTGGGCGTTGTTAGAAATATATAGAATGGCTATGATTTATGTGGGTTTATTTTATATCCTGCAATTTTGCTAAAGTTTCAACAAGCTCTCTATTTGGTAAGCATTGAGGCTACTGTGCAAAGATGGAAAAATTTCTTTCCACAAAGTACTCACATCACTGAGCAGAATGCTACAAAAGTAAAGAGATTTGATGAATTTGGATTAATTTTGAAAGTATCTGTAGAGGAGAGGTCAAGAGTGGAGTGATATTCTGAAAAAAAATTGAGAGACACAATTTGGGTAGGAAGTGAAATCAATCTGAAGGGAAGAGAGAATAGCTACTTCAAGCATTGAATAAAAAGTACATCAGATGTCTTTTCAGATCAAACATATAGCAAAATGGAAATACTATGCTTGGGATAATGTTTGTAAAGCACTTAGCACAATGCCTGGCACATAGTGGGAACTATATAAATAATTCTTCCCTTCCTATCTTCCCCCACTAGGGACAAGAAGTAAGTTTGGCTGGGTGGAATAAAACTGTGTGTATGGACACATATAATGGGAGATAAATAAATGAATGAAAAAAAGAATTTGTTTAACAAATTCTTAAACATTAAGTTTCTCAGTGCTGTGCTAAGCACCAGGAATAAAAATATAAGCAACTCAGACAATCTATATCCTCAAAGAGCTTCTAATGGCAAAATAACACATAAGGGTAGGGCAGAGCGTGACGTGTGTGGTTATACAACATTATGATTTGAAATGGCCAAGAAATGATATAGATGCCTGGTACAAGACAAGATAAAGTGACTAAGTTCATCTGTCAGAGCCCAGTAAACAGAGGACAAAATCCTATATCCTGTGGAAAGGTAATGAGAAAATGGCATTTTGTATATAGTGCAGCAGTAAAGTAATTGAAAGTCTTAGAATCATTGAATTTTAGAGTTTGAATGGACTTTGGAGGTTTTCTAGATAAATTATCTGTCTAATTCATAATTAACATCCATGATAAGTAGTTGAACACTTTCAGGGATGGGAATTTATCAATGAGATTGCTTTGTTACAATTCTAGAAAGCTCTAATCTTTAGAATATTTTTATATTAGATCAATATATATTATCTTGGAATTTTAGATTTTTGTGTCCTCCAGAGTTATATAGAATAAACCAATGCATTTTTCAAATGCCAATCCTTAAAATATTTGAAATTTTAAAACAGCACCGTGAAGATAGTATCATTGGCATCCCTGAGGTTAAGAAGGTTTGATTAATCACCACTGAAATGATCAAGAAGCAGCCATTTTTTTATTTTGATAAGATGGCTAAATAAGCACCACTGATAGATTTTAAGATAACATTTTCCAGGCTTGAATTATTTAGTTCTTGAACAAAGTATAAGCAACAGTGATGAAAAAAAATGAAATTCTGCAAAATACTTGTTAGATAAAGTGGCAGTATTGGTATTGATTTGGATGGGGAAAAAGAAATCAAAGAGAAGGAATCAGTTAAAAGAATCATAGATCTAGAGGAAATCTCAGACATTATCTAATCCAACCCTTACATGAAAAGGAACCCTATCTCTAGTATCTTGAGTAAGTGGTTATGCAGCTTCATTGGAAGACTTCCAGTGAGAGAATATCCACTACTCTACAAAATGATTTTCCTTTTTGGATAACTCTAAATATTGGGAAGTTTTTGTTTACATTGAATTAAAATATCTCTTGCTTCAAAAGGTATCCATTCCTCTGTATTTTGTTCTGTAAAATCTAGCAAGACAGATGCAGTCCTTTTCTTATATATCATCTCTTCAAATAATTGAGAACTGATAGTATCTCCTTAAGTCTTCTCTTCTCAAGGCAAAATATTCCCAGTTCCTTCACCTAATCATTTGTTACTTAATTCCAAGTCAAAGCCCTTAACAAATATCAAAGGGTTGTATATAATAGTTTTATCTGTACTATTATTATATATTTGTATAGGAAGAACTTGACATACTAATAATCTATACTAAAAATGCTTGAAATAAGTGAGTCATCTTTTACGATCTCATAATAATTTTTGTTATGATTAATGTGGTACTATTATCATGGATTTGACCTTTACTAAAGTCAACAAATTATATGCAATTTGTTTGAAATAAGAGAAATATGACCACTGACTTCCAAAGACCTACTGCCTAAACTCATATGCCCCACGGTATTAAGTAGAAAGAGCAATGAACCAAAGTCAACATGAGAGGAGAGAAAGGCATATGGATGAAAGTTTCAGAATCAGCAATCTGGAAGGAAACACGATGATGGTCATAGTAATAGAATTAAATAAGACATTTGGTGAAGAGAAAAATCAATAAATCAGAAACAGAGGTTGAGGGAGGGAGTAAGTCATTTTCATCCAAGTTTTTCCTAACTGGTTTCATTCCCTTTTCCTAAAGTCTAGAGAATTTCATTTAAACCTAGAAGAAAAGCAGAAAGGAAATGATTAAAACAAATGGCCAATAGTGCTGGCCAATTTATTCTTGATTTAAAAAATAGCAAAACTCAACTCATAAAACATTTAGTCAATCTATCAGACTATAGAAATCAGCACACCTTCTATCATAATATTAGATATGATTTTGTACATTAATAGAGTTAAAAGCTTTATGGGATTTGATATCAACAGTTCACAGAATTACTAAGAATACCACTATGATTTCCTAATTCTTTAAATGAAAGATAACATAAACAAATTAAATTAAAAAACCACACTGTTGCCAAATAAATATGCCCTTGTCATCTTAATGCAAAACAAGTTTCAAGTGAGTAGTGTTTGTATTAGAAAAATAGAGTTGCTTGCTATTTAATAGTTGGATGACAGGCACTAACAAGCCCTGTTTCTGAATGGAGAATTGGAATTTGTGGGGATATTGAGTGTTTTGTCAAAGTTACTTTGCAAAGTTTGAGTGAAATTCTAACTTTACAGATATCCCTTGAATTGGGCAATTGACAAGTTTCTTAAAAGTTGTGTATAAATCAGATACTTTAAATGAAATCTTTCACTTCACTTCTGGCTTTGGTTAGGGAAGGAACATTGGTTTCATTGGGAAAACAAAAGAAGGAAGATGAATTGGAGCTGACAGAAGGGAATTTTGATATGTGTCAGTAACTTTGGAGGGAAACAACTACTCCATGTAAAAATTATATTAGAAGAGTGAAAATCCAGGAATTGTTTGATATTTACCCTAGATTTGGAGACAGGAGATTTCAGAGGGTTCATAAAAATGCTAGATAAGTTTCCAGGGCCTGAAATTCTATAGTGGAAAGTTAACTCATGAATGTTTGTGTAGGAAGAAAAAAATCATGAAGGTAACAAGAGAAGTTTTGCTGTCTAAGAGGAAAAGGGGCATTGTATAAAGAGTTGAATGTGAACATGTAGGGAGTTCATGATTTAAATTTAAAAAATAAGGGCATGTACAGAGGATGGAAAGGCAAGGACTGGAAGATGAACACAAAAGCTTATCATAGTCCTATAAGAATCGTGTCAGAAATGCTAAAGCTCAAAATGAGCTGAAACTGATGAAGAAAGCTACAGATTTTTAAAGGACTTTGTTTTGATGTTTAGCTATTATCAGTGAATAGAAGGGGATCAAAATAAAAATTACCAACATTTTTACAGTATTTTAAGATTGCAAAGTGCTTTACAAATATCTCATTTGTACTCATCACAGATCTGGGAGGTAGACGATATTAGCAATATCCGTTTTATAGATGAGGAAACTGAGAAGATAAGAGGTAAATGACTTTTCCAAGGTTATATAGCCTATAAATATCTGAGGCTAGATTTGTAATCACATGTTTCTGACTCCATGTCTATCATTTTACTGCATCACCCATTGCTTGGATGGATGGAAAGACACTAATACTTGTAGAATAGAAGATTGAACTTAATTTTTGCTTCTGTTTTTTTCTACTAAACAGTATTGTCTTTAGACTAGAAAGAACAGAAAGAAATGGTTAAGTGGGGGGGCGGGGTTTGACAAGTAAGAATTAGTAAGGGAACAAACACCTAGTTGCTTGTAATGACTTAAAGTCAACAAACACAGATGGAATATATCCTTGGATACTGAAAGAATTGGAAGATATTATAACTTTCATGCTGTCAATGAACTTTGAAGACATAGAGATATGGAATGTTGTGAGAGGGTGGATATCTCCCAATTTTCAAAAAAGAAAAAAGAATGGAATCTGCAAACTATGGGCCAGTGAACTTAACTTTGGTTTCCTGGACATGTTCTAGAATATATTACTAAAGAAACTGTAAGTGAATATCTAGAAAAATGTAAGGTAGAATCACCTTTGCATTAATTTTGCAAATACAAGCTAAAAAGTTTGTCCTTCAAAATATAAATAAAATTTTAAAAGATCCAAGAAGCAAACCCCAAGGCTAATGCAAAATAATGTATAAGTGGTCTATATAGACTCCATGACAAATTTGAAAACATGATGATATGCAGATCTATCAGATTTTAAAAGGTGGGAATGATGCTTTCTTAGCATGTGCAAGGTAGATAGCAGTTTGTCTGAAAATGATCTGGTCATTTTAGTCAACATTGAGATTAACATGGATCAGACTTGGTAGCTTAAAAGGTAATATATTCTTCAGGCATATTAAGAGAGAAGTAGTTTTTGGAATTAAGGTGATAGTACTGTTGTACTCTCTCCTGGTCATACAACATATGGAGTTTTGTTTTCATTTTTTGGTGCCATGTTTTAAGAGGACATATTTGAGCTGGAGATTCTATTCAATGGTGATCAGACTGCAGATGATGTCATAATAAAATTTATTGAAAGAATTTTAATGTTCTTGTACCTTCAGAAGAGACTGGTGGTAGGCAAGTATGTGAACTGTCTTTGAGTATATGGAAGAGGGATTGGATTTATTCTGTTTAAATTTAGAAGGCAGAAGTAGGAGCAAAGAGTGGAAGTTTCAATTGGACAAATTTACTCTTGGAGTAAGGTACACATCCTAACAGAAATATCTGAAAGAAGAATGGGCTGTCTTGAATAGTGGTTGGTTTTTCCCCATTAGAGGTCAATCTAGCAAATAATAAATGACAATCATCTGTGTTATAGAGAGGAAACTTGTTGACATGTGGTTTAGACCAGATGGCCTCTGAGTTCCCCCCCATCCCTGAGTCTGTGATTGAATTGTGTTGTGTTGAATTTTCTTTAGAATCCTAGGTTTTTCAAAGGCAAAGGAAGGTGACGTGTAAATGTAATAGTCTATATGCAACACAGTACCAAGGAAAACTTGAATTCAAGAACAGAAGCTAAAGACTTAGAGGAAATATATGACTAGAAATGAGGTAACCGATTTCCATAGTAAAAATGAGAGATAAGATGTAGACAATTTGGATGTTATACTCCTACCTTTGGGATTAAAAAAAATGCAAATGGAGGGTCTGGGTCAGCTGGGCAAACCTATTATAGAGGACTTATGGTAAAAGACGAACAAGAACCATGAAGGATAAAAGGCCCGGAGAAACTGTTATCTTTGTCAGTGTGTGGAATTCTCTTACCACTGCAATCTTCTATCACTTAAAATAAACACAAAGGAGCTTCTATTTAATGGAATCCTTTGATGCCTAAAAACTGTGAGAATAAATTAATCTATCCATTTTATAAATATGAATCTTCATCTTTTAAAAATGATATGACCATTTTCTGCAACATCAAGATCCTTTTGGCACAATGCTTTATAGTTAGCTTTCAGTGGTGATTCTTTCTCACTATGAAAACTATAGTTGTTTATTGAGTACTATGTACCCAGCACTGTGTTATCTGTTGTGGCATATGAAACAACTAGCTTCCTGGATAACAAAGTAGAATTGTGAATAGAATATGGAGCTTGGCATCAGGAAGACCAGAGTTCAAATCCTGCCTCAGAAAATTACTATCTGTATTACCCTGGACAAGTCACTTAACCTTTCTCTGATTCAGTTTCCCCATATGTGAAATAGAAATAATAATCAACAAGTATTTTTTATTTATTTTATTTTATTTATTTTTATTTATTTTATTTATTAAGCAATCAGTATATGGCAGGAATCGGGCTCAATACTGGAGATACACAGAAAAAGCAAAAATAGCCCCTGCTCCCAAGGGGCTTACATTTTCATGGGTGAGACAATATATAAGTACTAAGTAAAGGTAATCTTTCAAGAGATGGCATTAGAAACTGAGGCTATGAGTATTCCTGGATGAGGTGGCTTCTGAGTCTTGTATTAAAGTAAACTAAGGATTGTATGAGTCAGAATTTGGGTGGGAGAGCCTTCTAGTCATTGGAAGCAGCTAGTGAAAAGAGATATATTTAGGAGAAGTGTTATATTCAAGGAACAACAAGTAGACCGATATAGCTAGATTGTGGGGAAGGGAGTAGAACGTACGGAAATTGGAAAAGTAAGAAGGATCACATAGTAAAAAGCTTTAAACGCCAAAGGACTTTTTATTTGATCCTGGAGGTGACAGAAAGCCACTGGAACTTATTAAGCAAGGGATTATAAAGAAAATCACTTTGAAAATCAACTGGAGGATAGCTTAGTGGAACCAAATTTTGAGTCAGGGAGATAAATTAGAAAACATTTGCAATATTCCAAATGATAGGTGATTAGAGGATTAACTTGGGTGGTAAATGTGTGAGTAGACAGGGACACATATGTGAAAGATTCTACAGAGAAAGAAATGAAAAGATTTCACAGCTGATTCCTTATGTGAGGTAAATAGGAGAGAGGAGTGGGGGATGACAATGAACTTGCAAACCTGTATGATTGGAAAGATGATGATTTTTTTGATCATTATAGACAAGTTCAGAAGAGAAGAGAGTTTAAAGTTAGAAAATAATGCTGGTTTAGACCTGTTAACTTTAAGATACTAATGCAATATCCAATTTCAAATGTCCAAAAGGCAGTGGGTGATATGGCTGTGAAGCTCTGGAGAGAGGTTAGTGCTAGATACATAGATCTGGGAATGATCTGTATAGAGATGATATTTAAACCCGTGGGAGCTTAATGAGGTCATTGAATGAGAGAGTATATAGAGAAAAGAGAAGAGAGGTCTGGACAGAAATTTGTGGGAAACCTAATTAGTGAGAATAACATGGATCAAGATACAGCAAAAGATACAAAGAGAGGTCGGGTGGGGAGGAGAACCAAGAGAGTTCAGCGTCAACACAACTCAGAGACGGGAGAGGATCTAGAAAGAGAGCAAAACACCATAAGGTAGGCAGGTCAAGAAGAATATGGACTGAGGAAAAGCTATTAGATTTGGTAATAAAGAGATGACCGGCAACTTAAGAAAGAGCTCTGATGAGGTCAAAAGCCAGTTAGCATTGCTGTGGGAACTTAGGGAAGGTGGTAATACTTTCATAATAAAAGTGGAAAATGCATATAGGGGAATACTGAATGATAATTTTGAAAAGTTATGAGAAGTGCAAAATGTCAAAATAGGAGAGACTTTTGAGGAATCCAGTATATAATCCAGTCTTTATCCTTATGAAAATGTCACATAGCCTTCCCTTGAAGACCTCTGACGGGTAATTCGTAACCAACTGCAGTCTTTTTCAATAATGTTTGATTATTCTATTTGTTAAGATGTTTACTCAGTCTTGTTTTCTTTAACAACCTCTCACCTAAACAATTGCTGAATATTGAAAATCAGCATGACACAGTTTCGAATTGCTTTCCAGAATGTCTGTACTATTTCACGGTTCCAAATTACTACATCATTCAAACCTTTTGATCCAGCAATACTACTATGAGGCCTGAAGCCCAAAGAGACCAAAGAAAAGGGGAAAATAAAAAGGGAAAAATTATGGCAGCTTTTTTGGTGTTGACAAAGAACTGGGTACTGAAGAGTGTCCAATATTTAGGTAAAAGGTAAAAAGATCATGATATATTAATGTAATAAAAAACAGTTGTGTCATAAGAAATTATGAAAGAGATGGTTTCAGAGAAACCTGGGAAGACTTTCCTGAATTGATGAAGATTGAAGGAAACGTAACCAGGAGAATAGTTTGTGCCATAGCAACAATATTGTAATGAAATAATCAACCTTGATTACAAGGTACTGATGATGAAAAATGCTGCCCACTTAGTGACAGAGCATGTTGAATTAACTGTACAAAATGAGATATATTTTTTGGGGGGACATGGTCAATATGGGATACCTTCCTTCCTTTCCTTCCTTCTTGGCTATGAATATTTGTTGCAAAGGTTTTGTTTCCTTTTTTTTCATAGTGAGGAGGATGAGGGGGGAAGGAAATAAAATAAATGCTTGTTAATTAGAAAAAAAAATTTATTTGAAAAAGAAAGTCACCAGAGTATATAGCATATAGCACATTGGACTTGTAGTTAGGAAGAATTGGATTCACATCCTTCCTCAGAGATTTACTAGCTGTGTGGTCCTAGACAAGTTACTTTATTTCTCTGTGCCCCAGGTTCCTCATCTGTAAAATGGGGGTGTTGGACTTGATACCTTTACGGTAAGGCCCCTTTATGACCTTGTAATGCTATAAAGAGTATATGGCAGTATGTGGTGGAATTGAAAGGGATAAGAAAGCTAATGTTGAAGTTGCTTCCCTTCTCTATTGGGCATTCCATTCTAATTTCTGCCAGTTCTAATATACTGCTAGTTTTCCAGGTTAGAAAGCTGGATGTCTTATTTAAATTTCTTCACTTCTGGTAAGGGTGCTTTGGCAGAGTACTAGATTTAGAGTTGGCCCACTACATAAAATGAGCAGCCAATCATCTCAAAGACAAATAAAACATTTAAGTCTCTAGGGTCACTTATAGTTCACAATGAGGGCTCCTCTGGCAGAGACTTTTCCTCATTTTTCCCAATTTGTCCTGATGTTCCAAGGCTGCTTTCTGCTACTCATAGTGGAAAGGTGGGCCCTGGTGGTCTTCCCCTCTTTTTATCTTTCCTTCCTGCTGTTGTTCCTCAATAGTTACCAGATCTTTGATTGTGTCTAACTGGGGCCTCCCTAGGGCAAGATGCAAGATGGCATATCATTGCTCCTTCTCTTCTGTCTGGGTGGGCATTGCATTCTCTACCCAGGCTCTTTTCTCCTGTGTCCTTCAGTCTTAGTTACTAGCCACTTACAACATCATGCATATCTCACTTTTATTTTCCCCAGAGACTCCAGTGGGAAAGGGAAAGAGTACCTGATCTAGACTTGCCATATACATTGTGGATGAGGAAAAGGTAAAGGAAAAGACATTATTACTCATGAAAATATCAGACTTAATATTGATATAATATTTGTTGTTGTTGTGTCTGACTCTTTGTGACTCCATCTGGGGTTTTCTTGGCAAAGATGCTAGAGTCCTTTGCCATTTCCCTCTCCAGATCATTTTGCAGATGAGGAAACTGAGGCAAACAGGGTCGAGTAGCTTATCCAAAGTCACACAGCTAGTAAGTGTCAGATTTGAAGTGAGAAAGATGAGTCTTTTTTTTTTTTTCCAAGGAATTCTCTGGGTGAGGGGGGGAGGGATTCGAGTCATTTACCTGGCCATTATGTCTCCCGGAAGTTCAAGAAGCTGCGTTAAATTCCTTCAGGCTGCAAGCCTCAGGAGTCGGTATTTTACGGCCTGTGGCGTTGTGCTGCCTCTCCTTGTCGCTTCCACAGACTACCATCCTCTGTTGGGAGGCCTGGGGATCTCTGTCGGTTTCGGGCGCCCAGGTTTCTCCCAGCCTGTCTCCCACATGGGTTTCCCGGCCAGCCGCTTCCGCTTTGGTCTGGAGCAGCTTCGCAGCCGAGCACTCTCCGAGCCTACAGATTCGTGCCTTCGGCCTTTCAGACTCTCCGGGCTTGGAAATTTGCCCCACTCAGACTGCTTGCGGTTTTTAACTCGGATGGGTCTTTTTGATCTCAGGCCTCATGCTCTATCCACCGTACCACCTAGCTACCCTAATTGATATAATAGTGCTCCTCAAGTACAGAAAATATATTTATGCAAAGCATTATGGCCAATGGGCAGAAATTTTAATTGGAAACATTAAAAGAAAATCAGCTGCCTAGGGAAAACAGTTAAGACATAAAGAAGCATTTCCAGATAGTAAGAGTTGTTGAACATTGGAAGTAGTTGCCAAAGAAGGCCATGGACAATTCTATTCAGAGGTCAGGAGAATAACTTCTCTAGAGCTTTATTTTTTTTTCTGAGGTTTGTCTGCATTGTCTGAAGGAACAGAGGAAAATGACACCTCTGTAGTTGTAAGTCTATCATCAATCCATAAAAGAGCACTTATTACACACTTGCTCTGTACCAGATACTGTGCTATGTACTGGGAATATAAATGCTTTCATTCTGTCTGGTTAGACAACATGTACACATATCAGAATAAATAAAATAATAAATACAAGATAATTTGGGGGTGAGAGAAGGAAGACAGTAGCATCTGGGGCAGTGGTGAGGATTATTGTGTAGAAGGTGACACTTGTGGTAGATTTGGAAGGAGTTAGGGATTCTAAGAAATGAAGGTGAGAAAGGAATTTGTTTCAAGTTTGGGGTAAATCCCCTACAAAGACATTGAGATAATTATCACTTCTGTGACTTAACAATGACACTTCAATTGAATGATTCAGGGATGGTGGAGAGAATTAACAGCACTGTTCACTAGTCAATCATTCAATTTAAATTATATTATCATGTAATTATAATTGCTTGGATTTCAGCTAAAAAGGTTGAGAAAGCAATTATACAGTGTTTTTATTATATCATTATAGTTGCTAGTAATTTATGAGATTAGAGTAGACCACATAAAGACTGTTAATAGCAGTATTTGTAAAAACACAGTAGAATGTCTCTTTGAAACCTAATTTAAGCAACTCATGAAAGTAATTAATATAAGCATAATTTTTTTAAGAGCGAGAAAACTTTTCCCTTTATTATGCCCTGAGGCTGAAATAATTTTAATATTTTTTCATCAAAACAGCTTCTTTTGCTTAATAAAGAATACATTAAGACACGTTTCCTCAATTTATTTCTTGCTGTCTCTTCAACTGTTAACATTATTCATTGTGATACCAATCTAAGCCATCCACAGGATGGATAGATATATGAAGTCTCTAGAACATCTTTTCAGTTTCATATTCCATTTGTGAAGTCAACCAAAAGTCTTTTATTGAAAGTTGTGATTTATGTATGATTCAAGGTCCAATTGTCATCCATCTGTCCGGCAATTTAGAAAATAGTGTTCACATAAATCAAAACTAAGCTCTCTTTGTTTTACCATTTTTTCATAAATTGTATAGGTGCATACACCTATATTGTACAGAATGCAGAGTTCACATTTCATTCATCAGGCATATCTATAGCATTTTCTTTTATCTAACTGGTAACAGCTTATTTCAAAGTTGACTCTGCATATGTTGACCCTGTCTAATAGACTCAAGTCTTTTTTTGGGGGGGGAGCAGGGCAATTGGGGTCAAGTGACTTGCCCAAGGTCACACAGCTAGTATATGTGTCAAGCATCTGAGGCCACATTTGAACTCAGGTCCTCCTGACTCCAGGGCTGATGCTCTACTCACTGCGCCACGTAGCTGCCCCCTAGACTCAAGTCTTGAATGAAAAGTTTGCCAATGAATCTACAGAGCTATAGATATACACCAAAAATGTGATAGGATAGGAGGATAGGCCAATGGGACCCAGTCCATAGAACATATACATACAATAGTATGCTTTTGTTCTGACTTTTGAACCAGTTACTTTCCTGCAGTATCCTGGTCTATACTAGGTACAGAAGTTCCTGGTTTGGTTGCCATGCTATTTTCTAGCTGGTTAGTGAATGCTTGTTCAAACTTTGTCATCTTTTATTTTTTTTCTGAACCCACCACTACAATCTGGTGGTTGACCAATGTTAGTTTTACTAGGAGGAACAGGATAAAGAAGCCAGCATTAATGGTCTGTCTGGACTTGCTTTTATCTTAATTCATGAAGCCTGCATCAAATAGACATATATCAAACATTTGGATTCCTAAATTCAAACTAAGATCTGAATCAGATCTTAAGAAATCCTATGTAGCTCAGAGATTTCCCCAGAAACTAAATCTTTTGAATTACTAGGAGAATCTGACTTTTTCTTGAGACGTACTGTAAAAAGAAGGGGAAAGGGCTGATGAAAAGGCTAAATTCCATGGTTGTGAGGAGAAAAACTCTAGTGCTTTGAATCCTGCAAGGTAAGATTACAATCTTAATAACATTAGCATTGTCAATGTTTGGGTGCTGTTATAAATACTCTCCCTTACTCCTTCCCCCTTTTCCCCAGAAGTTCATTTTCTTATACAAAGCTTCCCAGTTGTATTTTACTTGTTAGGTTATCAACACACACACACACACACACACACACACACATGTATGTATGTATGTAAGTATACACATGTCAGTGAACATTCAAATTAAACTTCAGTTAATCTATTTAGCATGTAACAAAGGCAGGGATATTTTAAAAAGTAACGCAATTCATTTACAGTTTTAAAGACAGTTTGACTTTCCCTTTCCATACCATAATATAGATTCCCATTTAAAGAATTTTTCAGGTATTAAAAAAAGCCATCTAATACAAGAACATTTCTTTCTGTGAAACTGTGACAATTAAAACTAATGTAGGGAAAAAAAGTCCAAGTTGTTAAGTTGAACATAGTGGCATTTTTAGCCTGCCCATGATGAAATTTCAGAAAATGTCTCCATTAAACAGCATAAATTCTGCTCACACCATTTTACATGGCAATTAGAAGTAACAGGAAAATGAATGGGTTTCTTTCTGCTATAGAGGGAGTTATTTATTATTTTTTTTTTCCTTAGGAAGCAAGAATTTAAATGTTTGCCACTATTTCCACAAGACTTAAAAAAATGAGAAGATGTACACCTAGATTTAAAGAAAAATTTAGTCAGAAGGTGACAGGACAGCTGCATGGACAATTCCTCAAGGTTGAGATAGGAGAGAAAAAACAGTAAGATATAAATATAATATAAAGCCTTCAAAACCAAGAATGATATTAATAGCATCAAAATAGTAATACCACCATTTTCATCTTTAGATTTAATTCTCAACTTCTGCTTTTCATTATTGGATCCATTATCACAGTGAGGTGGAAATGAAAGGTAGAATTATAATTTTGGTAAAGGAGTTTGCTGCTGTCATGGAGGATGTTTGATACAGTCTGAATAAGAGATAGATTCCTTATGGATGAGGAGGTCTTTCAGATGCTACTGTTAGTGCATGACACTGTGCTAGGTATGTTAAGCTCTAAAATACTACAAAGATTTCTAAATGAGATCTGCAATTACTTAAAAGAATTTAACCTAAGTACCCACAAAGGAAAATCAAATAGCTGAGAAATGCTTATTGTCCAGATTATGATTTTTGATGGAAAATCTATGGTTGTGGTCCTTTACTTTTTGGGTCTGGTCCATAAGCACACACAATTGAACAGATATTGTACATATGTGGTATAATGGATAGAGCTCTAGATCCTGGACTTTTAGTCAGGAAGAGAGGCAGCTTGCTGGTACAGTGGATAGAAAGCTGGGCCTGAAATCAGGAAGACTCATCTTTCTGAAGTCAAATTCAGCCTCAGACACTTATTAACTGTGTGACCCTGGGCAAGTCACTTAACCCTGTTTGCCTCAGTATCCTCAATTATAAAATGAGCTGGAGAAGAAAATAGCAAAGGACTCTAGCATCTTGCCAAGAAAACCCCAGATGGGGGTCCTGATGAATTAGACATTGGTTGAAATGACTGAACAACAGCCAGGAATACAGGTTCAAATCCTGCCTTATGCATGTATTATCTATATGACCCTGGACAAATCACTTAACCTCTCTGAGATTCAGTTTACTTATCTATAGAATGGGAATATAAAAGCATTTAGCTCCTAAGGTTGTTGTAATGATCAAATGAGATGACATATGTAGAGCTCTTTGTAAACCTCAAAGCACTTTGTAAGTGCTGGCTATGATGACGATGATGATAGCAAGAAAAAGAGACTAACAATGAATAAAAGTGAGACAGCAAGAAGGACTGCATTAGGGATTCTATGACCTTGAGCTTTTACCCGAAACACTTACTTAAACTTATCAATAGCTTTTCAGTAACATGATAGGGAGGTGTTTATTGAACATGCATAGGCTACAACATATTACGAACAATGAATTTTGGAGGAAAAGTGACCTAAAAGATTTTGTCAGAAGGATACGTGACTAGCACAGGCTAGTGATTTATTGGGCACAGTGGATAACTAATATACAGCCCGTATATTCCTCTGACTTATGTGCAAAGTCAAGATGAACATGGTAAATTAAAAGGAGTAATAGCTCCAGAGTTAGAAGACTTAGGTTAAAATTCTTGTACTTAATGTATTACCTGAAGAAGTCAATTTAACTTCTATGAGTCTCATCCATAAAATTGTGTGTGTGCTCACACACATATGTGCAGAGGGTTGGACTAGAAGGCCTCTGAGATTCCTTCTAATTCTAAATCTATGATCTAAAGGACAGTCCTCATTATGTTGAGTAAGCAACATGTAGAGTATATGTATATAGAAAGACACAGACAAGAGTCATATACGATGAAAAGATGAGAATGAGTTGTCATTTGCACTGTTGGAAGGATTAACCCCTTTGATGAGTGTAATATCAATTAAGTTGGGATTTTTTACTGTTTTAGAATGATTAAGTGTCTTTGATTGAGCCTTACTAGGTGCAAAGCCCCAGGACCAAACCCCTATCTACTAGGTGCTAAGCCTATGTGGGCATGAAGCCCTCAGTGTCCTAAGGGGAGTTACTAAGACCAGAGCCAGTAGTACGAGCCTAAGTTCTGGTCACTCAGATGACATTTGATGACGGCTAAAGAGTATATAAAAAGAGAGAACAGAGCCATTTGCTTGTGTTATGCCCTGCCCCACCTTTTCAGTTTCTCCATCTTGCCCCAGCTCACTGTTTGTACTCCCATCTCCATGGAACCCACTGTTTGTGTTCCCTTCTCCACGGAAACCTAATTGTGTTCTTTCCCTTTAAATACTCTTTCTCTTCCCCAACTTGGGGCTGTTCGATTTGAGTAATTACTCCGAACAGTCGCATGCTTGAATAAATCCACATCCAAATTTATATCCAGGTCTCTCTTTTTTTTGGCACAACATTTCTGGAGGCCCCAGCAAGATTTGGGGGTGGCCTGTGGCAGCCCCTGAAACCTGGGCCAGGTAGGGTCTCGTCCTCGGGTAGTGGGCGTCTCCTCGTCCCGATGTCTAGGGGAGCCGGCCTCTGAGACATTAGTAATTGGCTTTTAGGCCATACATCCCAGAGCTCCTGGAGCTCAAGAGGGAGGAGAACTAACCCAACCCCCCCGGACGGCAACCTGCCCTCTATTCAGACTTTTGTGCATCCAAACCTCTATGGGAATTGATCTCTGAGATGTTCCAGATTCCCTTCTGGTTCTGGTGGAGATGCGGGGCCAAATAAGCTGAATAAGCACCGATCTCCTGGGCATGCTAGAGACGGTCTAGCATCTGTCCATACTGGTTTCTGGTATCTGTCCCGGGGTGTCTTTCTGCTTTGTGTTTGTGTGTTTTTTGTCTGTCTGCTTGTGCCTGTGCATGTGTGTGTCCGTGAGTGAGTGAGTGAGAGTAGCCTGTCAGCCTCTGCAGCAGAGGGCAGTAAACTCCCCCCTTGCCCCTCCCTATCACACTGGCATTCCTGAGGAGGGAGCAGAGCAGGCTGTGTGTCTGTAGTCTGGTTAAAGTTTAACACCGTAAGGAGAAATACCCACAAGTTAAAGTCAAGTTGTTGGGGGAGATTGATTTATGTTGAAGATGAGAGAAAACAGGGTATGTGAGAAAAGAAAGCCTGAGAAGTGTTAAGACTGAGTTCTCAGGGCTCTGGCATAACCTCTGCTCAAAAAAAGGCAGAGTTATCTGAGCAGAAAGACTTAAAGGTAACTGCTCAGGAGAAAGACTTAAAGGTACATGGGAGAAATTCCTTTGAACTTCTCTGCACTAAAAAGTTTCAAGATAAGGAAGGGTTAACTCCTCCCTAGAGCTCAAAAGGGAAACAGCTAGAGAAGTATTTTAACACTTTTTCTGCCTACCTAAAGGAGAAAAAGTTTTTGTGTGATGGGACCCAACCAGAAAAGAAGTGAAACAACACTTGGAGCTCTCATCCTTGGAGGAGTGTTGATGTGGAGACTCTAGGTAGCTGTAGTTAAGAGCCCTCCAGCTTGTGAATCCAGATATTGAAGGCTTCTAACTATGAATTGTATTTGGTCTGTTTATAATGCATCTTTGTAATTTGTATTTGCTCTGAAGTTCAAGGTGCTGGCTTTTTCCCCTGAACTAAGTGAATGATTTTGGTATGTTGGTTTGAAATAAGATTGTTAACCCCCTAGTGCTACTTCCCTTAGTAAAGCAGATCAAAAGAACCTGTCTTGGCAGTGTTCTTGTCATTGGGTTTGTGTTGGTTTTTCACCCCCACAGCTGCTAGCCAAATTGTTGCAACAATGAGATAACAGATCCATAAAAGTAAAGTGTGTGTGTGTGTGTGTGTGTGTATGTGTGTTTGAGAGAGAGAGAGACAGACAGACAGAGAGAGTGAGTGAGAGAGAGAGAGAATGAAAATGAATATGAACATGTCTGTGTATGTGCATGGCCACATTGTTAGGGCACCACTCCAAATAATAATTTTAGTAAAGACATTGATAAGCTTGTGTGTCAGAGTAGGTCACCCAAGATGACTTATGATGGCTTGTTAAAGGAACTGAAAATATCCTGGAGAGGAGAGAACTTGGGGGAATAGCAGGTGAAAGATGAAATGATTGAGAAAATAAAGGTTTGATCTTCTAAGGGTACCAATTTATTAAGCAATGTATGCCAATTACCCAACAAACCAGAATCAGCCCTCCTTAGCTTAGGCCTAGACCCTGAATATAGGGGAGACAGAGTTACATACATTAAAAATAATTATCAAATGAGGCCAATTAACAGGAAACAATACAACATCAAGTAATCTGATTTCTAATTGGATGAAAGATTAGTCACTTTCCAAATTTGGGGGGAAGGAAGAGTGAACAAGTTCACTTGCTTGAATTTAGAAAAAGAGGTGTCCTACTCCTCCCAAGTGTCTGTGAACAATCAAAGGTACAAGGAAACAATAACTGATTGATCAATATAGGCCAGTTTTCAGACAAGACCTATGGATTGCTTGAGATGGACAGTTGTGAGAAAACTCCTTACATCAGTCTTTGGATCTAACCAGGTTTCTGATCAGCATAACTTAGGTCCTTGGTTGAGGGTCTCTAAGCAGCAGGTAGACATGTTCCATTTTCCCAGCCATTTTGAGCTAGGTTCAAAAAATGTAATAAGTTTAATTTTTTTCTCCCAATTCCTACAATTGAATAAAATTTTCTCACAAGACAGAATTTGGACTAGAACCCTAGTGTAATAGAAAGGGAACTAAGCCACCTCCAGATTTGAGTCACAAGATGGAGTCAATGTAGCTCACTCAGTTCCCACCATTAACCACTTGGTGTCCTAATCACAATTTCCTCACGGGGCATGTAATAGCTGTCTTCAAATATTGGAAGACTGTCATTTAGAAGAGATATTAGAACAATTCTGTTTGGTTCCAGAGAGCATAACTACAAGTAATGGTTTGAAGCTCCAAAAAAAAAAAAAAACAAATTTAGGCTTGATTTCATGATAAAACAAAACAAAAACCTTCCTAATGCTTTTTAACACTATAAACAAGTTCAATGGGCTCTCTCAGGAGACAGTGGTTTTCCCCTCATTGGCAGTCTTGAATGGCATCTTATAGAAAGTGCTCATTTTCAGGAATGAGTTGGATTTGTTGGCTATTGAGGACCTCTCCAACACTGACTGTTATTTTTTTGCTTCTGTGATAATTCTAATAGTTTTAGTATTTCCAAGGATAGTTAAGCAGATAAAACCATGAAGAGATAATAGGAAAGATTGCTTTATATATAGATAAGAGTACTGGATTCTTCAAAATGATACTGATTTCAATAAAATATAGTATATTTTTATCAATGCTTTACTCATAGAATAGTCTCTGTTAGACATATTATCTCTTCTGATTTGGATTCCAAATCTAGAAGCTGGAAGGAAACTCAGAGGTCATCTAGTCCAACTCTTTCATTTTAAAGACAAGGAAATTGAGACTTCTGAACATTAAATTCATTTACGTACAAGAGGTAGTCAAAACTAATACTCTCTCCTTTGTGTATCACACTACTTCCCATTTGCAAAATATAGTCAACACGTATCTTGGTGCAGTCATAGATTTGCATGGTCTATTAGATCTCATGTTGAAATCTGTCATCTCCACAAAGATCCAGGACCAGTCTAATCCAGAAATGTAATGTAGACTCTGGAGGCTCTTCAGAAATGCTTCTAACTAAAAATCACACTTGGTGTCAGAAATCATTGGAATTGAATGTGACAGCTACAATATAACAGCTACAGCATCAAATTAAAAATAGAAACATGTGCAAGGATTATTTTATTTTCCTTTTTTTTCCTTTCTATCTATCCCTAGATCTTTGAATAGTGTCTAATACATTGAAGGCACTTAGTAAATGCTTATAGACTTAACTTATCAGAAAGGTTGAAGAAGTGGTAGGGTGGGTTATTTACTACTAGGCTAGTGATTAAAGAAAGCTGCTTTTAAGCTCCAGAATATGAAATTCAAAAGTGGAGAGAGGGATGGTAAAGACAGTAGCTCTGTGGGTATGGAATTTTCATTCTGCATTTGGTCCTTTAGGAATAACCAATGAGATGTTTTCCAGAACACTTAAGGAATGTCAGCATTTCCACCAAATGATGCTTTAGAGACTGTCTTTAAAGATACTATGCTTTATAGTAAACTAAAAGGAAATCTATGTTAGCTTGCTTCTCAGCTATTTTTAATTAGTTTTTGAAGTAATAAAGAAAAGATTATAAACACAACAGAGGATTATGTGGAAAGTTTATCAATCAGTACTTCATGAAGAACAAAACAGCTTATATTCCAAATTACTTTTTTGTTTTTAAAGAAATTCAGTCTTGGTAGGTATGTACTTTTTTAGGTAGTAAAGAAAGAGTCTACTTTTAGTTGGGTCAAACAGTTTTCAAATGCCTGCCCTTATCTTGGTGTCTATCTCTACAGCATGAAATCTGAATTGGAAAGGATTTTAGCTGTTGTTTAGTTCAACACAGACATGAATAAGAATTATAACTTAGCCTACAAGGGATGGCAAGAGGAAGTGATTTACAGATAGAGAGATCAATGTTGCTGGAAAAATAGCATCACATCCTTGCCCTGCTAAAGGTGCACCAGGAGACTCATCTTTGTTTATCAAGGAAACAAGGTACACTATGAGCTCCTCAAAGACAGGGCCTGTTTCATTTTTGTCTTTGTAACCCCAGCTCTTGGTAGAGTGGCTTGCACATAGCATGCATGAATGAATGAATGAGTGAATAAATGAATGAATAAATGAAAAATGACAGATGACTAGTTAAATGCTTACTATATACCAAACTATGTGCTGAGTACTAGAGATACAAATGCACAAGCAGAAGCAGCCTTTGCCTCCAATGGGAGAGATAATGTGTAGGGGAATAGTAGCCTTTGAGGGGTATCTTAGGTTTGCAAGTTCTAATAATGATGTGTGAAGCCATAAGGGAAGAGATTCGAATACTTTTTCTAGTAGTACTAGAAAAGCACTAGGTGATACTAATGTGATTAAATTTCCAGAAATAAAAATCAGGGTGTGGATATGAATGGGAGAAGCAGCAAAGTGGTTGGAGAGCATGTAGATGAGAAGTACAGTGAAGGATGGCTGGGGCACATGTGAGAAGTTCACCAATCTGGACATCAAGAAGTCTAGACCTAAAAGGTTTGAATCATCTAAGGAAGTGAGGTCAAGCTCAAATAGAAACAAATCTCTGTAACTGCATATAAACTTAGAAAACCAAAAATTAGCATTGTCTTTGTTCTCCTTTATTTTCATTTATTTTATTAAACATTCTCAATTACATTTTTGTCTAGTTCAGAAGCTTGTGGCCTGCCTTGAGCTTGACACTTTTGCTCTAGGACATGGTCTTTGGTCTCAGGATATACCAGTAGGTTCAGCTGAATTGAATTAGAGTCAGTCCAGTATAATGGAAGGAACACTGGCTTTGGAGTCAGAGGACCTGGGTTCAAATCCTATCTCTGTCCCTTGTAACACCAATATATTACTAGCAGCTGCTGTGGAGGTGTAAGACCAACAGCACCAACACACAAGAAGTCTGCTAGCACAGGTTCTTTGATCTGCTTTTCTAAGGAAAGCAACTTTAAGGGTTTACAATCTCACTTTAATTAAACATGCATATACTATTTACTTAGTTAAGGGGGAAAAGCCAGCACTCTGGACTTCAGAGAGAATATAAACAGAAATTACAAGCAGAAATTATAAACAGAGAAATTAAAACAAGTCAACAGACAGGCTTCTGTCTGACCATGGCAATACATACATAGTTACCAGAGAGAGAGAGAGCCACCAACATCTGGGTTTCCAAAGCTGGGGTGGGGTGGGGAGATGGCTCCTTAATGGCTACCCAGAGTCTCCACATGAACACTCTTCCAATGAGTGAGCTCCAAAGCAAAATGCTAACCTGTGAGTATATATATTTTTCTTCAGGGTCAGAGGGTGTCACAACCATGTGACTCATACTCATGTGACTTAGGCTTTCTTGTGACTTAAGCAGGTCATCAAAGACTCTTGATTCAATCAAAGACTCTTGTTTGAAACAAAGGCAAGGCTCAATCAAAGGTACTTGTTTGCCTTAGTGCTGAGAAGCACTCCAAAAGAAAGCAGAGAAAAAGTCCCACTTTGCTCACCATTACATCCCTATGTGTGTGAACACTTTATATCACAGGCCTCAGGCTTTTTATCTGTAAAATGAGGGACATGGATTAGGTGGCATTCCAGCTCAAAATCTATGACTCTCTGAATTGACTTTCATCAGAAGCAGGAATCCGGGTTCCCAAAGATGAGCAAAAGTATTTTGGACAAGACTAGGCTACAATATAATGTATTACCTCATATTTATATGATGGTTTAAAGATTGGCCCATCACTATATGGGTGATATAGCATAATAAATGCTTTTTGAAATAAATTGGATTGAGGGTATCATGAACTTTGATTGGCTCACTGATCTTTTAATATAAACTTACATAACACTGAGAACTTGTCAAGAGCAAAGATAAAGTCACAATATTCCAAAGGTTAGACTTTATTGGAAAATGAACCAAAGTTATGGCAAATGTTCCATGATAATAAATACCCAGTGATCTGTGTGGACTCCCTTGTTGTTTTTTTGATGCCTCATTACTTTCTCATCATCATTAAGCAGCAAATGTACTTCATCCAAAATCTAATTAATCCCTAGCCTAATTAATCCTTACTTATATAGTCTTTTAAACTGGCATGGGAAATTGGGGAAGGGGGAGAGGTAGACAGATGTTGATGTGTATAATTAGAAATGTCCTAATTAAGCCAATCAGGTTTGACAAATGGAATAAAACAAATCAAGGAATGAGTTCTATTATTTTTCTCCCTATCGTTGTAGTGAAAAGCAAAATTCATCTTCTGAAAACAAACCTGGCAATTAGTCATGATCATTTCCCTGTATAATTATTTGTTGAATTAGGCTGTCAGATGTCACACTTCACGGGCAGAGAACACAGTATCAGGTTCCTCGACTTATTAATACGTTTTTTACAAGTTATGGATACTAATATAATGCTTCATTACATATATGCCATAATTAAGAAAAAAAAGTTATATATCTAATGGAGAGGTTCAGGTTTTCACATTTGGCTAATTGTTATGCAAGTGATAGTCTCAGCTAGAAATATATTAAACCTATTAATAATGTCCACCTTTATCGGCAGTCAAAATTCCATTTGCGTAAATTCAAAATATAGTATCTATGTGATAAATTTATAGTAGAAAGGGATTTCAGAGGTCATCTAGTTTAACCCTCTCATTTTATAGGTGAAATCATCAAGTCCCAGAGAAGGTAAGTAAGTTGCCCAACCTTGCATAGGTAGAAACTGGAAATGTTAGGATTTTTAGCTCAGGCAATGAGTTAAAGTCCAACTCCATATTCAGCACCTTTTGTATTGAACTAACTATCATCTACAGGGAAAATGAATCTAAAATGTTATATTTTACTTCAATCACAGATATGTCTTTACAACCATGGTTAACATTATGGCTAGTTGACCTCTCCAAAAGCTATACAACTTGATTTCTATAATTCTCTCATATTAATTTTCCATTCACATCTTATTTTTTTACCTATTAATTATGTACCGAGGCCAAATATTATATATGCTATGATAATATGCCAACCCTTCTCATCACACAATCCTGAGCAAAGTTATGGGTCATTTTTCAACATTACAGGGTGCTGTCAATGTTTAAGAAGGTAATAAAAAATCTACAAAACTGGAATAGGGCCAACCACACCTTTCACATTCTTTCTCCCAATCCAGCTTGTTAGACTTTGAGGGACTGAAGGAGAGAAGGGCTGACAAAAATTGTGAAAGTTCCATGACCTTGGATTCTCTAACTTAAGCGTTCTCTAGAGAACAAGAAAGTTAATAGATGGTGTTTTCAAGGACAGAATCATTACTGAACTAGTGACATAGTGTCATCACTACCCAAGACTCCCCAGGGAAATAAATAACACAGGAAAACACACATACAAAAACAAAGAGAAAGGTCACCAAGCTCAGGATACTTCCCAGGACAGCCTTTCTCTGCCACATAGTTGTCCCATCTGATTCTCTTTCTCTCTTAATCTTTGTCATGATAGCACAGTTAGTTTTGTTTAGTTTTGAACTCAGGGATAATTCAGAAACACCAGCTCAAAAGCATAGGTTAGCTTTGATTTTATTGTCTGGAAGCATCCTCAGAGGGGAAGAGAGATTGTGCCCTTGTCAAGGTTACTGGGACCAGCTGCTATCTTCCTTCTCCAGAGATAAATTGTTCTGTTTTCTTTACCATGTGTAAAAAGGGGAGGGGGAATTCGATAAAAGGAGAAAGGAGGGGGTCTATCAGTTTGTACTTCTGCTGAAGGCTGAAGAGAGGAAAAGTAACTAAAACTGCCAAAAAGACCAGAACACTGTTCTCAGTTTCTGCTCCAAAAATCTTGTCAAGAATTACAAAATGATTTCCCCTCCAGTTATGTTTCACACATGTATCAGTTATTCAGGCAACCACTCAGCAGTCACGTTCCCCTTTTTCCATATATGTGCACCTTCCAATCTGATAATATAGTTAAATATTTGAACACATTTATATTACAGTTATATTTTGCCTCAGTTTCTGTTTTTCTTGTTGGCCACATTAACCTTGTCTTAACTTTAGGTAATATTTCCATTTCATCCTTAGCATTGTTTTTTATCCAGCTGTTCCAAAACTGTCTTTTTCCATTAGCCTAAATCAGTTGGAAAGTTCTCCTTCCAATTAACCAGAAATACCTCAAAAAGTGAGATTAAATTCTTAGAAACTGTCTCGTATATATGTGTGTGTGTATATATATATATATGTATATATATGTGTGTGTGTGTAATATGTATGTATACAAAAATATATACACTCATATGTATATATTATATATATACACATATATACACACATATGTCTATGCACACACACACACACACATCAGAATAGAAAAACTTTGAATGTTATGCAGCAGATAAAGCATTAGGGCTGGAGTCAGGAAGACCTGAGTTCAAATTCGGCCCCAGACACTTCCTAGCTATGTCACTCTGGGCAAGCCACTTAACCTCTCCCCACCTTAGTTTCTTCATCTGTAAAAGGGGGATAATAATAGCATCTATTTCCCCAAGTTGTTGTGAGGATCAAATGAGATAATTGTAAATTACCCCTTTTACATATATATAAATGCTAGCTGTTATAGATATTAAATGCTGAATGAGACTCTTGACATTATAAAAGTGGGCATTGTTCTTTGAATCACTTTTTTCTTCTGTTCTCTCCTCAGTTAATTAAATAAGATGAAAAGAGAAATGGCAATAATAAAATAAGTTACTTCTAAGCCACAAAATATCCTTTTTTATTATTGGTGATTGTATTTGATTCATTCACTCAGACCAAAACCCTTTGTATGTGTTAGCATACAAACTTCATTACTTTCTGTGAGGGAAAAAAAAAAAAGTGGGCAACTTTTTGATTTAGGTCCTCTCTGAACTTAGTGGGGCTGGTCCTCAGACATTAGCAACACAATACTTCCTTGGGTTTATATGTGACAACTTTCTGGCCAGGTGAGGCCGAACAGAGCTCATGCTCCAGTGGCCTAGTATTGAAGGACCCCAGGTCATCATCATACCTACCATATTTCCCCATGTATAAGACATAGCTTAATTTTGGGGCCCGAAATTTGAAAAAAAATGTATTACATAAAGTTATTGAAATCAAATTTTATTCATCTGCTCATAGCTTTCAGGCATCTTTTGGGCAAGTCTAGTGCATATACGCATGCTTAGTCCATTCTGTTTCATAAACCTGAAGCACTAATTGTGTCCGCCTTTGAAATCAGTAACTTCTTTTTCATCAGCAATTCTTCTTGCCTCATGCTGAACCATCTTTGTGGACACAAGAATTCCAATTGCCCTTTGCTCTTCAATCCATGTGTTCAATTTTCTTTCTAAATCAGGCCATTTTGCTGGCTTGCCTCTCATGGCCTTCTTCTGCCATGGCATTTTCAGTAGGGTTTCTTCTTCCTGTAGCCAGTCTCAGATTGTTTTCTCAGTTGGAGAAGAACGAAACTTACGTTCAGCAGCACAATTTCCATTCACTTTTGCAAACTGGATAACTTTTAACTTGAATTCAGCATTGTATGAAAATCTTTTCTGAGCCATTTCTGGGCAGAACATGGCAAAACATAACCTAATAATATACAGGTAACAAATGTAAAATGAAGAGCGCAAAGACAACAAGCGCGAAAAAGCAGGAAATGCAAGTAAAAAAAATCTACAACAATGAGCGAAAAACAAGCATGAAAAAGTGGGAAATGCAAGTAAAAAACGACAACCACTGTATAAGACACACTTAGTTTTTAGACCCCAAATTTTTCAGAAAAAGGTTGCATCTTATACATGGGGAAATATGGTAGATGAGGCAATGGAGTAGGACTTTAGTGAGGAACACATGTTAATCATTGTTAAATTATAATGGGGGTCACTAAACATTTGATATTTTTATTGTGCTATTAAGTAAAAGCTGAGCTTGGGAATGGTGCTAAAGTATAAATGATCAAATGCTTTGCATGAAGGTCTTTTGCCTCAGGCTCTTAGAAGACTGATATGTGATTGAAATGAGCATTATAACTGTAATTGGCTTTTCAAACTTAGCAGCCAGACTTAGTTGGCTTCTAAACTTGATGCATTCTGAATGTAAAAATCAAACTGGTTCATTAAATCTGGTCACAGATTTAACTCAGAGAGCTTCCGGGCATTGTGGAAACACAATTTAATGTCATTGTTCTCTAAAATGGGTTATTAGTTACTAAACAAGTATTTCTAAAACACCCACTGTGTTTCAGGTGCTATGTTAGGTGCTTCAGATACAAAGACAGAGAGCTGGCAACTGACTATAGTTGTGAGGGAAGAGAAAGTGAAATGTAGAGAATCCTGAGGTTATGAAGCTGGAAGAATGGTAGTTTCTTTGACAGAAATATGGACATTTGGAAGAGGGGTAGGTTTGGGAGAAAAGATAAAAAAAAATCTGTTTTGGTCATGCTGACTTTTAGAAGACTCTAAGACATCCACTTTGAAATGTCTATTAGGGAACTGGTAAGGCGGGGCTAAAGCTCCAGGGACAAACTGGGACTGGATATATAGACTTCTGAGTGTTCTGTAATTAAACCCATGGTAACTGATGAAGTAAAGAAGAGAGAAAAGAAGAAGGCTCAATACAGAGCCTGGGGGGACACCCACAGTTAGGGAGAGGGCTATGGATAATGAACCTTAAGAGGACAATGCAAAGGAATTTAACACAAGTAGGTGAACAAGAGAGTGGGGCCACAAAAAAAGTATCCAGGAGAAGTGAGTGTTTGAGTAATGTCACATGCAGCTGAGAGGTCATGAAGGTTGAGGAACAGACTATTACATTTTGCAACTAAGACATCATTGGGAACTTTGGAGGGAGAAACTGCAGCTGAGTTATGAAGTCAGAAGCCAGATGACAAAGGGATGAGGAATAGAGACAATGGAGGCAAGAAGTATAGATAACTTTTTCTTCCTCTCCCTTCTCCTCCTCTTCCTCATCTTCCTCCTCCTTTTCCTCCTTCCTCTCCTCTCTTTCCTTCCCTTCCTCCCTGTCCTCCTCCTTGGTGACAATAGCAACAGAAGCAGCACCACCTATTTCCCTGTTGAATTCAATATATTCCTACATCAAGCTCTTTAAGCACACAAATTTAGTCTTTGTTTGCTTGTTCATATTGTTGAGGTTTAGGGATGCTGGGACTCCAAAATAGTGACACATAGGTCCCACCTGAATGAATTTGACTCAAGCCTTCTTTCAGCCAAAGGAAAAACAGAGTTTATTAAAAATCTGACATATTGGCCAGACTCCTAAGAAATCTCAGCATTGGTTAGACTCTTAAGGAATCTGAGCACTTTCATTGGAAACAAAATGGATCTTATATACAGAAAGACAGGGAGGGAGCTAGAGGTGGTCAAGTAGTCTGGGGTAAGAGGAGAAGTCCTAGGGAGGATCTTGATGCGAGTGGCCAGTAGAGTAGAGATCCCTTGCTGGGAACCAAGGGAATGAGGTTTTGATAGGATCAAGGGGGGGAAGTAGCCAAAGGCATCTGAAGATAACAGAAAATGGAGGGCTAGGCTAGGTTAAGGGCAACAGAATTGGGCATAGCAATAATAAAAGGCTTATACAATAAGCCTCAGGTGAACACTAATTCAAATGAGAAGATTCAAAGAGAGTTCAAAGGGGGTTCCCAGAGCCTGAGTGCCCACATCCCTACACCTTTCATGTTTTATAATTTTACTATAATGTACCCCAACAATGGTTAAAAAAAAGTTCTCTTCTTCATTTTTCCTAGTCTATTCCCTTTCTCCTCCTTTTTCTTTTCTCTACTGACATAATCAGGGTAAGGGGTAAAATCCACAGGTCTTGTTTATCTTTACTTCCTTTGTGACTCTAAAACCAAAGGGGATTCTGAAGGGACAGTTATCTTTCCCTTTTCTCCTTATTAAAATGTAAGCACCTTATCCTTTACCCCTTCCAGTCTTTCACATACATTTGCCTTTCTAGATTTCTCTTGTGTGCATTTCAAAGATTCTTCTCAGTTCTTCTCTTCTTACTAATAATACTTAAGTCTTCTTTCCTATTAAAAGTAGATTTTCCCTCCTGCAATATTATAAAGTCGCTAGGGTAAATTATCCTTGGTTGTAAGATTTTTGTCTTTTATCTTTTGATATATTTTATTCCCAGATTTTCTCTCCTTTATTGTAGTTATAGCATATAGTCCTATATGATCCTGATTGATTCCTTGTTATTTGAACTGTTTCATTTTTGTTATTTGCAGTTTTTTCTTTGACCTAGAAACTCTGAATTTTGACTGTGACTTTCTGGGTATTTTCATTTTTTTTGTTATATATTTGGCAGATTCTTGATATTTTTACCTTTGCCCCTAGTTCTAAGATATTTAGGCCATTTTCTTTTATGATTTTTTTTGACATATGGTATCTAGGGTTTGTTTGGGGTCTTTTTGGTTATAATTTTAGGGAGGGTGATAGTTCTTAAATTATCTTTATTTCATCCATTTTCCAGGGTAATTTTTTAAAAATATTTTCCCCCAATTACACATGAAAACAATGTTAATGTTCATTAAAAAAAATTCAAGTTCTAAATTATTTCCCTCCCTCTCCTTCCTTCACCCTGACATGGTAAACAATTTGGTATAGGTTATACATGTGCAATTAAGCAAAACATTTATGCATATTAGTCACGTTGTGAAAAAAAAAAACATAAAAGAAATGAAGTGAAAAATAGTACATTTCAATCCCCATTCAGATTCCATCAGTTCCTTCTCTGGAGGTAGATATCATTTGTCATGATGATTGGCATTGTCTTTAATCATTACAATATTGAGAATAGCTGAGTCATTCACAAGTGATTATCATACGATATTACTACTCCTGTTATACATTGTTCTCCTGGTTCTGCTCACTTCACTTTGTATCTGTTCATATAAGTCTTTATAGGTTTTTCTGAAATCATCCTGCTAGTTATTTCTTATATCATGGTATTCCATTATGATCATATACCACAACTTGTTCAGCCATTTCCCAACTAAGGAAAAAAAATCCCCTTCGATTTCCAGTTCTTTACTGACACAAAAAGAGCCACTATAAATGTTTTTGTACAAATAGGTCCTCCCCCTTTTGAAAGAAATCTATTCAAGATACAGACCTAGTAGTGGTATTGCTGGATCAAAGAGTATTTATAGTTTTATAGCTTTTTGGATATGGCTCCAAATCGCTCTCCAGAATGGCTGTATCAGTTCACACAGGTTAGATATTTTTTTGTTAGAAATATACTTAGTCTAGGAATAAACATTACTCATTGGAAAGCCAGAAAGGTTTTAATTATATTTTACATCTATTCATTCTGAATAAATGAGTATGTCCCCTGAATGGAGTACAGGAGAGTACAAGGACTCAGACAAATACTAGTCCTTTTATGGGCTCCCAATTTGAATTTCCCTCCTGGCTCTCTATTGGCCAGATGCCACCCCTTGAACTGCTTAAGTCATGCCCTCCTCAAACAGCTCCTTAAGCATGTGTACCAGCCTCTAACCTTTTACCAGATCAGAAAGCCTGGTTTCTGCTAGATCACAGATTACAACCAGTCACCTGACTTACATTCTGCTAAAGTTGTTTCCTGTGGAAACAACTCCTCCCATCTGTTTCCCACATTTTTGACAATTGGAACCTTTCATTTTCTGATTTTTCAGTGTTTGATTTTGTTTTAATGTGTCTTTTAGTTTCACAGAAAGACTGAATTCCATTCACTATGTGGATAATGTCTTCTGCCTTCTCTTCTAAGCCTTTTTTTTCCTTAAGAGCTCTAGATTTTCTCAGGATGTGAGTATAGTTATATGGATTTGGAATTTATTGAATGGCCAGTTCCCAAAAACAGTATTTAATAAATCAAGGTCCACTTGGATGGAGGTTTCTAGTGGGGTGTATTGTCAAATAATGCTTAATAGTTTTTTTTTTTTATCAATGACTTAAATAAAATCATAGCTCATGCTTATCACATTGGCTTATTGTTTCAAAAATTCGGCTAGCAGCTGTTGTGAGAGTGAAAAACCAACAAGAGCCAAACAACAAGAATGCTGCAAGCCCAGGTTCTTTTGATCTGCTTTACTAAGGAAAGCAATGTTAAGGCATAAACAATCTTACTTTAATTCAACATATCAATATCATTCACTCAGCTCCAGGGGGAAAGCCAGCACCCTGAGCTTCAGAGCAAATACAAAGAGAGCAAATAAACACAAATCAACAGATAGATTTCTGTCTGACAAAATCACAATATACAGTTACCAGAGAAGCATCAACATCTGGGTTTTCTTCAAAGTCAGGGAGCTCATAACAACAGCTTGCCTAGAGTCATGCACCACTCCTGCTGTGGCTCAGAGCTCCAAAAGAGAAAGCCAACCTCTGGGCTTATAGAACTTGCTCAGGGTGAAAGGGAAGTCACACATGCGCCTCACCCCCGTGACCTAAAATCATCACAAAAATTCAACTTAAACCCATGTGGTCTAAAAGCCTTTGATGTCACAAACATGTCACTCAAACCCATGTAAACTAGGCTTTCCCTTGAGGCAAGGAGGTCATCAAGGACTCCTAATTTAATCAAGGAAACAAAGGCCGAACTCTTCAAGGGCACTTGGTTGAACTAAGTGCTAAGAGCCCATCTTGATTCCCAATACACTTATCGCACGAAGTTTAGAGATATAGCTAGCATGTTAAATGAAAGGATCTTGACTGGTTAGAGTAACCATTTGAAATTATAAAATAAAATTTAATAGGGATAAATTAAATTCTTCTACTAAATACTAAATATTTAGCTAGAGAGGACCAGGATATATATTAAGCTAGAATTATAAGCATCTAACTTACAAAAAAGCCCCTGGAAACAACACATTGTCTAGAAGGGAACAAAGTGGGGAGTCACTATTATTAAGACTCTTGGGCTCTGAGTCCCAGCCTCTCTCCACTAGGGTCTGAGGAGAGGTGATGATGGTAGTTTGACCCTGCTGGCATATAACTCCTGCCTCTTTATTGTTGCAGTCATAGCTAGCCTTCCCTAGTTATGTTAGCAGTTGGTCAGAGGAGCAGAGAAGCGGTGGACTTTCATCCATAAAGTTGACTCTTCTGTAGAGGGTCCAGGCTAAAAGGAGAGAAGGTGCTAATCTGCATTGTTAAAGGGATTTTTCTTTTCTGGGAGTTCCCTGTGCCAGTGGAAATCACAGGTCCACTCCTCTTCCCATGTGTAGTGGAAATGGCAAAATAAATAATATACTCCAACACACATACTAGGTTTCACAGTCTTTTGTAGGTTCACTAGGGATCCTAATTACATTATTTCTATGCAGTTTTTTTAAGTTCCATAAACAATTAACAAATTCAATTTTTGAATAAGAATCATTCTTAAGTTAGATGCTGCCTATATGTTGGACAATTTGCTTTAAGCTTCCTTCTCTCTCTTTCCCTTTATAAAAGAATGTTTAATTAATGGGATATTCTTATATTTTTCATTCTAGTGAGTCAGGTAAAAATAGCAAAGGCACTCTGAGGATAGTATAATTATTGTTAAAGATTATTGATATGAAGTTCGATGCTCAGTTGTTGTCTCAGTAATTTCAATCATCCATTAATAGGCAAAGAGATGCTTTTTTTAAAAAAAAAGTGGTTGAAAACCAAAATTTTGCATACTAGATTTTAAAAGTAAAGTAGCAGATGAGCTCTTATATAGAAAAAAAGATTCTCCCTTACCCTTAAAATTGCTGAAACATTTAAGAGATGAAGTAAGATGAGGTTCAGTTAAATCTATACTCTATTTAACTATATTTGCAAAGTGTTATAATTCCCTCTAGCATTCCATTTGGGGAATTTTTTTAAAAGCCTCCTTAAGAGAATTCTAAAGCCTGTTTTTAATTAGCAGTCAGCAAGGGCAAATTGGCACTATGAGAAACTACAAAACCTATAACTATGGTGGCTAAGTAAATGTATAGCAAATGTATATATTTATGTTTAACAATTGTTGTAATGGCAATTGTTATATATTGAGTTTGCTTAGAAAAGGGACAAACTGCTTATTAATACCTTGTGAAGTGTGGTCCTCTTTGGCACAATAATAGCTGAAGCCCCTTTTTGTTCACAAGAGGAAAGATAAGCAGATTAGTTTTGTTGTTATAGTGTTAAACTTAATTTACCCTTTAAAAAGACTTGTTTGAAACAAAAGTTGAACATTTCATATACAGTCCTCTTTCCTGTTCTTTGTATATTGAATGCATGTGTTTGTTAAGTTCATAATAACAAAAGAAACATTGAAAAAGTAAAAAAAAAATGTTCCTGGGAAATTGTGGGAGCAGCAGAAATTCTTTTTCTCTGATAAGATGAGAATGTGAAAGATTAAAATTATTCTGAGAATGAATTCCATTGTGTGAGGGGTCGTTCACATTAATGGTCTTATTTTAGATAGTTATGCAAGTGTTACAGTTTTATCTCTACCAGATTCAGAGACCAGTTCAAGCAAACTTATATCATTAGCTTTGATTCTCTGTGCTTCAGGTTAGCTTACTCAAGGAAATGAATTTTTGTGACCAGCCCATAAAAAGTGGAATCACTAAAGATTATTGAACATGAATAGAAGTTGCTGTTTGAAATCTGTTTAATGGAGAGGTCTTGGCTCCCATTACACACCCCAGAAAGCAACTTACCAATTTCTCTTTGTGCTTGTGCTTGGAGTTTAAATCATGTTGTGAAGGTTATTAGACAGAGACATAAAGCTGTGGTAAAGCTTCAAAGAGCAGCATTCACCTAGCAACCAGAGTCTTTGTTAGCTGGGAACACTATTTACTAAGGAATTTTGTGACAGGGATGAGTTGGTATAAAGGAAGATGGAAGATCTAAGGATGTGCCAGACAGGTATTCAAAACCCTCATATTCTTTTATTGCTTATTTTACAAATTAATGCTTTTTATATCTATGACTTTGCCATCTTCTCAGTGACCATTGCTTTCTACAAGTTTCCTCATAATATCTGAACTCACAGGCCCACTCTGGTTCATCCTCCTCTTGCTGGCTACCCCTATTAAGTCTAGTGGTCTTCTTGTGAGAAACACAGTTGTGGAGATCACAAGACTCCCTAGGCAGGGTTAGACCCTGAGGAAGGCCCAAGTGATAGCCCCCTAACACAATTGTGGGGATCAAAGGACTCCCTAGGGTTGAACCCTGAGGAAGACCCAAGTGAGAAGCCCTAAGGAAGGCTGTGCAGACCACAGGACTTCCTGAGGAAGACCAAGTGGTAGCCCCTCCTTAACCCAGGCAGGGTTAGACCCTGAGGAAGGCCCAAGTGATGGCCCCTTAGGACAGTGGTAAAGATCACAGGGCTCCCGAGACAGGCGTAATGGCCCCCCTTAAGAAGGCTGTGCAGACTACAGGACTCCCTGAAGAAGACCCAAGTGGTAGCCCCCTTAACACCACTAGGGGCATCACAGGACTCCCCAAGGCAGAATCAGGAAGTAAGCCCAAGATGCTCTTCTGCAGCGCATTGCTTTCCTAATTGCATAATCTTAGGAAGATGGGTGAGATTTGCCCATTCTTGCCCAAAGAACTCAGGACCAGAGTGGGCAGAGGAAGGCATTTATTACAATCCTCATGAAAGAGTGGGTGCAGTGCTCACTAGGAACACTTACAATGATACAGAAGCAGGAGTGAGGGTAACCAGTTCTTCCATCCTTGTTAGCGTTAGGGTTACTTTACTTTTTTACATACTTTTCTTAACTTATACAGTTTACATAGGTAGGATAGTAAGGATACAGAAGTAAAAGTGAAGTTAATTAGCTCTATCTTCCTTGTCTGAGTTAGGATTAGTCGACATTCTTTATTTCCCTATCTTCCCTCTTTAACATATGCAAATTATGCAGATTAGTAGACCAGACACTTGACCAGAACCTGACCCTTGAACTGACATGATACCCTTGAACTGATTCAACCAGTTTAGCTTCTCTAGCCTCCCTGACACCAGGATGGCCATTGTCTTGATAAGTAAACTTTAACTCAGCTATATGGATAGCTTCTGTGGGAGCAAAAGCAGACACCATACTATCTCTTCTTATAAGTGCCCACAGTCTTTGTCTCTTATGTCCCTATACCTTTTCCTTTGGTAATTTTATCCAGTTCTGTGGCTTCATTTTATAATATGTATGTATGTATATCTGTATATATATGTGTGTGTATATATATATATATATATACACACATGTATGTATATTTGTGTATATATACATATATGTGCATGTATGTGTGCATATGTGTAAGTATATATGTATATACATATATAATGTGTGTGTGCATGTGTGTGCGTGTGTGTGTGCGTATGTATATATATATATATATATATATATATATATATATATATATATATATATATGCCTTTCTTTGTTTCACCAATGCTTAGCACAGAGCCTAGCACATAGTAGGCATTTACTAAATGCTTGTTGACTTCAATTGATCACCCAATAAATAATTGTATTATACTCTATGAATATTGTATTCTGTGCAAATGACTTGACCTGCTTGCATTGAGCTCTGATCTCTCCCCTCTGAGCTCTAGTCCCTCCTTTTACCTGTTTCTTTCATGGCACCATCTACATATCCCACCTGCATACTGAACTCTGCATGCAATCCAACAAGAATTTATTAAACATCTGTTATTTCCCTGGCACTGAAGATACAAAGATAAAAATGAAACAAGTCCCTGCCCTTGGATGATAGCTTGAGGGGATCATGAATTCATGTGAGGTTATTTTTTTTTAAGCTTTGAAGAGATCTGGACGTGTTTGTTAGCAGCAGCAAAAAGCCCTACTAGATAAGGAGAGATTTAAAAATGGGAGAGAAGGAATAATTGAAAGAATAAGTTCTCAGGGGGTATAGGAGAAGCTGGAGCCAAGAACAGTAGAAGGGTTAATCTGAGTGAGGATAAAGTCCACAACTTCTAAAATTGGAGCTAAAGGTGAGAGACTAGATTGAGGATACTGTTGAGGGGATTTTAGGCATTGTGGAGAGGAGGGAACTCGTAATGGATGGCCTCATTTTTTTCAGTAAATTATGAGATGAGGTCATTTGCTAATACGAAGGGGAAATGTATGTCTAAAACTGAGCATATCATGCAAGTCTTACTTGTCCTCCCAGTTATCCAAGCTTGAATCTTGGTCACCTTGGACATTTTCCTTTATATCCAATCAGTTTCCAAATGCAATTTCTCTTACACAGGCATATCTCTTATATTTACCCCTGTTCTTCACTAGCATTGCTACCACCTCAATCTGGGTTCTAATTATCTTCTGCCTGTACTATTTACACATTTCTATTTCATCCTTTGCATAGTTGCACAAATAACCTCAAAAATATAAAACTCTGATCGTGTTACTGTTGAGGTTTAGGGGCACTAGGACCCCAAAATAGCGACATGCTGGGTCCTGCCCAAATGAATTCGACCCAAGCCTTCTTTCAGACAAATTAAAACAAAGTTTGTTAAAGATCTGCCATTATTGGGCAGACTCTTAAGGAATCTGAGCATTTGACTCTGAGCCCCTTCATGGAGGCAAGATGGATCTTATATACAGAAAGACTGTGGGAGGGATCTAGTGTGGCCAAGCAGTCTGGGGTGACTAGAGGAGGGTGGGGGAATGGGGGGTCACTAGGGAGGTTCTCAATGGGAGTGGCTAGTAGGCTGGGGTGACTAGAGGTCAGATGACAGGAACCAAGGGAATAGGATTTTGATAGGATCAAAGGTGGGAAGTAGCCTGAGGCAGTCTGGAGGTAACAAAGATTTGGGCATAGTGACAATGAAAAGTGTATAGCCTCAGGTGAACACTAGATCAAGTGGAAAGATTCAAGGAGAGTTCAAAGGGGTTCCCAGAGCCTGTAACCCAATCATTACTACCCTTCTAACACACATATGTGCATATACACATGCATAACCTGAGCAGCTCCTTACCTCCCCCCACCCCTTTTTAAAATAAGATCAAACATAATTTCCTTGGCTTGACATTTAAGGCATTTTGTAATCTGTCTCCCATCTACTTTTTGGGTCTTATTTTATATATTCCCTTTTTCAACACCATGTTTCAGCCAAATTAGACTGCTTAACTAGCTATTTTGCAACTTGGTTCTGCCTTTTTTGCTTTCTATATTTGTGTATTTGTGCAGATCATCTCCTTTGCCTGAAACACACTCTTCTCATCTGTCTGTTAAAATCCTTCTCATCCTTCTCAGTCCAGTTCGCATACCATCTCTATGAATCTTTCTCTTTCCTTACTTGCTAAAAGTGACCTCTTTCTCTTCAAATTTTCCCAGAAAATTTTATTTGGTTCTCTCTTTTACTTTTATCATATTCTGCTTTGTATCATACTTGTTTATTAAGATATCTTCTCCCCCATTAGACTGTAAATTCCTTCAATACAATGACCATGTCATGTTTCATCTTTGCATCCCCAGCAATTAATACAATGCTGTCCACATAGTAGGTGATTAATGAGTGTTTATAGAATTGAATAATACAAGATAGGCAAAATATATAAGGACATTTCCTTCTGCTGTATGTGATTTAAGCAACTTGGCTTATAATAAATATGATTCATCCCATTATTTCAGCTCTTGGACATCTAAAATGATTATTGGGAATTGAACCATAGCTTTCTAAAATGAATTGAGTGTTATTTCCAGGCCAGTGAGCTGCATGTTTAACCACTTCACTGATCTACTTTAACACCCATTTCTGAAGTTTGTATTTCTAGTTGTTAAAGAAATTGAATTGTTCATTGATAATTTAAAATAAAATTTACCTTTCTTTAAAAAGCATGCAAATGACAGACGATACTCATATAATGATATGAAGTTGATTTTTTTTTTCCATTTTAAATTAGAAAGATGATAGGCCTTCATGGGATAATAGAAAAAGAACAAGAATTGATGTCCAATAAGAACAGGGTGCTAATTCCGTTGTTGACACGGCTGGAAAAAAAAAGTCATGAAAAAATGAATTCCTAAAAGTGACTTTAAACATCCCTGTGAATAAAAACAAAAACTTGACAGCTAAACTAGTGTAGTAGATGGGGGCTTGCTTTGGCATCAGGAAGATAAGAGTTGAAGTCCTGGTGCCTCTGACACATTTTAACTTGGTGTTCATAAGAAAGTCACTTATCCTTTTGGTGCCTTCAGGCAGCTATGGAGGACTACAAGTTACAGATATTTGCTGATCTACACTAATGGAAAGAGTTACCAGCACTGGTGAACTGATGAAATCATAAGTCCGGATAACATGTCACAATATAATATGATAATAACACAATATAACTGGAGGGTATAGGCAATATAATATTGTGTATATATACAGACACATATATTTATGTATGTATATATGTATGTATATATAAACATTCACATATGTATATGTGTGTATGTGCACACACATATATACACATTAAATTAGTATATGTGTGTATATAAAATACATATATGTATAGTATATATGTGTGTTATACGCACATATGTTAAATTAGTGAGGCAGTGTGGCTTTGAGAGTTGGCTTCAGATCCAAGAAGACGTATATTAAAGTCCCTCTTCTGACACATATTGTCTGTGTGACCCTGGGCAAGTGACTTAACCTCTCTGAGCTTTAGGCCATTCTCTTTAAGATGATAAGTTGCAGAGAATATGCTTGCCTGCATTGGTTGAGAAAGTTTCTTTTTCAGGCTATTCTCTATATCAATAAAAATTACAGGTCCCTTTTCTGTAGGAATGGGCGGATCTGTCCCTAGCCTAAGTTACACTGGCTCTACAATAATGAGAAAAGTGAATGATGGGGAAAATAAAATTTTCTCTTTGGTTTACAATGTGTGTTCTTGCTCCTACTGCCTATGGGACTTACTTACCTTAGGGGAATAGAGAAACAACAATAAGAAAATTGGAATTCAAGAGGACAAAAAGAGAAAGTGACAAATTCATATGAAGTGATTAATGAATTCAGATTCAAATGTCATCAATTTAGCGGTGGCGAAGGTCCAGTTATTCTCCTAAGATGCTTCAGTCCAAAACAGTGGGTGAGGAAGGACACAGAACAATGTTGTCTATCTTGGACACCAGGGGCCATTGGAACAATTTCACAGGCTTGCCTCTTTCACCAGAGAAAGACTCTGTGAGCACAACCCTAAAGCAAGACCAGGAGGGGAGATTGGGCCTGGATCCTTAATCTTCTCAGAAAATGTCTCCCTATTTGAGATCAAGGGGGCAATCAGGGGAAGAAGAGGAGCACTGTTTGGTAGATGAAGCTGCAAAATGTAAATGAACTCTTAGCTCTATTCCCTGAGTTTTATCCCCAATCCAACCAGTGACTCACCCTAAGCATTAAGATGGTTGGTTTATCCAGCTGAGTTTGAGTTTATCCATCTGTAAAATTATACTTATCTTGCTCACTGGGGTGTTATGAAACTTACAAAAAAAAAACCCACCACCACCAGAAAACGCCCAGAAACCTTGTCCTCTGCAGTCCCAAAGGCTCCCTCTAACGATAAGGGTTTTGTTTTTATCTCTGCCCATGAGCTAGTCATTCTGGGCGCTCTCAATTTCTGAGGCTTTTGCTGTTCAGTCACTGCATCTTAGCCTCATGTGGAGCAAAGTATTTTGACTCTAAATGATCCCCTTCGGCTCTGATTGCATTGTGAGCATTGAGTGCGTAGCTCTCTGATTTTCCCTATTATTGATGTTCAGGTCACCTTGGTCTAAATTGTGCTACCATGTGTCCTTAAACCATTTCTCTTTCCTGCCTTGTGTCTGATTATCCTCATTCAATTTGCCCTGACAGTAGTTTTCGTATTTGGGTCTTATCAATTCTTAGCACATATTTAGCCCATTGTTGCTGAACGACAATAACCATGTCCTTTATAGTTAAGGAGTAATGGCAATCCAGAACCTCATTACCAAAGGTTTTGTCTTGCCATTTTCTGTTAAAGGGAACTGTGGGTAATGGAGACGAGGTTCTTTCAGACTCTGGCTCTGAATATAAAGTTTCAGAGCTTACATTCTGTTGGAAATTAGATTTCATTAGATGGGTGTCAAGCATGCTCAAATTGTCAAGCTGTAGAACACCCCTATCTTTGAAATAACTCTGGAAGGGAAGAGGATAAGAAAAAGACCCAGGTTAGCAATACCTGTGGGAGCCCAAAGTACCATGCTGTTTCTGTGGTGTTCCAATGATCAAAGAAACCTGTCCATGATTAAATGCGTCCTCTGTTAGAATCTACCTCCTACTTCATTAAAAGACTAAGTATGAGGTATCTTGTTGTCCCTGCAAAGGCACAATGTAAGTGCTTCCAGATACAGAATTTTAATCTGGCCCAAAACCAAATCATGTTTGAGCAAAAAAGCAGATTCTATTATTCTGCCTTAGAGCACAAATTAATTAGTGTTTTTACTCTAAATACTCTAAAATAGAACTATTCCTGAAAAGTTAAAGAGAAAGCTTTTTTCTAGAGGCCAAACCCATGCATAACTTTTGACTTGTAGGCTACTATTATGAAGTGGCAAAAACATTAGATTTCATGTTGTGGGAGTCGAGATCTAACCACAACTCTGCTACTTACAATCTGGGTGACCCTGGGCAATTCACTTATCTTGAGACCTTGGTTTTTTTTTTTTAATAAAGTGAGTGATTTGGCTCTAACTCTTTAGTGTTCCTTTCAGTTCTAAATCCTATAATGAAATGGGAGATGTATTCCTTGTTTGGAGGTGGGTGGGAGGGGGCTTGGCTCTATCATAGTAAAATTTTACTTTTAAATCAATAAGCTTTAAAAATTAATTCAGTGAAAGAAATAATATTTATTTTTAGAGTAGCAAAGAACTAAATAAGCCATAGATCATGAATTCAAAATATTTTGCTATTTTGGTATTTCCACAAGGTTTATGTTCCATACATTGACACAGATTGCCATCCTTCCTCACCTTTTAATTCTGTGTGATACTTGACTGGGTCTTTTTACATATTCTACATAAAGGAACTATATGTAATATGTTATTGGCCTTCTTTTTTATTTTTATTTAAATGCCTTGGTGATACTAATGCAGTGGCATCCAGTACTCCTTTTACCCAGGAATCTTTACCAGCTGTGGACTGGCAAAGAACACCTGGTCAGCTGTAGCCCACTAAATAAACATGAACAAATTTTCTTTAGAGAAAGGGGTATATATTTACCATAGGCATATAAATTATCCTCCCTGTACCTCACTTTTCTTACCTACAAATTTCGACTAGATGGCCTCTGAGGTCTTCTTCAACTCTAACTCAATGATTCCATGATTAGGCAAACTGTTAAGTGCATAAACTATAGGGGGAACTCCCTAGGATTTTTTTTTATATTTCTTTGTATTTTTCCTTTTTTTTGTATCCCTATCACTTAGCACAGTGCCTAGCACAGACTATTGAATAATAACCACTGTTTGATTGATTGATTGAAAGATTCAAGTCTATTAAAAAGAAGTCCTACATAATAGGTGTAGAACTCTAAATAAATGTACGTAACTCAATTTCTGAAAGGAGAATGACAATTGATAAATCTTAGCTACAGTTGGGCTTAGCTTGTCATTAGGTCATCTGAACTTTTCAAATCCTAACATAGAAAAGAAAAAGAAAAAGGTTACTGTTTTTTCTTTTGTCATGAGAAGAGTGATCTATGCTGTACAGAGAGAAAGTGCTTCCACTTTAATTTGTTGTCTTCAAGAAGAGAAGGGAAGACAGAACAGAAACAAGGAGGATCCCTGTTCTTCTGTCATCCAGGTAGAGAAGGGAGTGAGTTTAAGAGCAGAGATAGACTGTTGTTCTTCTGTTCAACCAGAAGGAAAGAGAGCAAAGTCAAGAGAAAGATTCCAGAAAGCCTGCTCTTGGATCCCTGTCTAGTATTTCCGTTGCAGCCAAGGTATCTGCTCCTCAGCATATTTCTTATAAGAGCCTTCCTTTCAAATCAGCTTTCTTGAGAGCTTGAAGTAACATTGTGTCTTCTGTGTTCTAAGCTCTGCGATGGTATCAGTGTAGGTATGAAATCCTTCTCCAAGGAAGTCTTTGCTCTGCTCAGCAATAGGGAGTCATCCCCTTTAATATGGTTAATCTGAACCATTGGGGACCACTCTTTCCTGAAACCTATTGTTCTGGATGAAGTCTGCACATATATAAGTTAATAATTCATGCTATTATGTTTGCCTTAGGCCAGGGCCAGTAGTTAAAACATACAATCACTGAATTGCAAACAAGCGCATTACTCTTGGATCTAAGACCAGCTCCATCTTTATCAGCATATCTTTTATGTCACCAAGCCTGGTTCCCTGATGTTGTGTATAGGTGGGTCCCTTGGTTGGATTACTCTAAAAGAATGTAAAATGTCTGGTCCATCATCATGGGGAAAGGGTGGGGGGACATCAGAGAATTATAATAGATGCAAGAATGAGTAGCACTGGTGTTGGGAATGAAGCAACATAAGTATAATATTGGTTAAATAAAATCAATTCAAAGGAAGCCCTGGCAGAGAATTAGCAAAAGCATTGGACTTAGAAGATAAATACGATTGTTGCTAGAATCCATTCAAATATGAAAATCACAAACTGTTTTGCTTGGTACAATTTGAAGCATTTGAAAATAGAACATAGATATCATTGTAAGATGCCATGGTTTGACCTGTTTTTCCTACCAAGGCCAAAATCCAGGCAGCGTAAAGAGGCACGTTGGAAAGAAATACTATAAAAAATTATAAACAATTATTTTGGGAGAGTCAAGCAGTAGGGAAGGACTCAGCAATCAGTGTGGCTTAATTTGGGAGCAGGTTTTCTACCATAAGGATGATGTACTATCTAGAGAAACAAAGATAGTCTTCCTAGCCTTCATTTTCTATTTGTAGCACCATTCCTTTCATATCCGCTACGACTCTCTTAGCCTCTTATTACCCAAGTCTTTCCCAGTTCCAAATTCTCAATTGACTTTAATTACAGGATACTTTCTAGAAATAACAAGGCTCTTTTAGGGAACTTAGGGCCATGAATACTAGTAGAGAAGTCCTGTTATTTTTAGCTGAATGCTTGTTGCTCTCTTCTTTGACACAAATTCTTAGCCTTTCTTTAATTGCATTGATTGCTTCTAGCCCTGCCTGGATTCTCTGGCTCTATTATCTTGTAGGCCAGAGCACTGCAGCTGTCTCATGGATATTAACTCCACAGTCTTTCTGACTCAAAGAAGACACAGAAATAAAAGTTTCTCCCCATACATAGGAGAAAATAGTCTTGTGTCTACAGGGATAAGTCCAGCAGTTGCTCCCTTTAAGTCACTCTAATGACAAATGGTGACGTATTAAAAACTAATGATAGCCCTCCAATTAGTATCTGGTCCATAGGTTCTCCTCCCCCCACCCACCTCACCATGTATAGCAAGCCATTTATTTCTTTTACCACAAAAGAAATGACTAAACAGGAAAGGCTCATAAATGTGCATTGACTAATACTCAAAACATAAGATGGCAATTCATCACTCCCACGCCATTCTGCAAGGAGAAGGGAAAGACTTCCAGGAGATTTGTGGGACTGCTGAACAAACACATTCACCTCAGATCTGTACTGAGTATGTCATTCAAGGTTCCTATCTTTTAGCCATCCAGAAATGCTGGTTTATTGTCCCATAAAATGCTCATCTTTTCACCTGAGAAGGAATAAAGTTCCAGAAAGCATCTTCTATTGTCAATTTGTACTTAGAAGCTCCCAAACTCTTAAATAAGGCAGATTTCAAGGCCAGAAACAGCCATTTTACAATTACTGTTTGGTCACTTGTGATCAAGGAAAAGACACAAAGGGGAAGTGGCAGCCAGGGACTCGAGGGCCATAAATACTAGTAGAGAACGCCTGTTGTTTTTAGCTGAATGCTTGCACTTTGACACAAAATTGTTAGCCTTTCTTTAATTTTATTGATTGCTTCTAGCCCTGCCTGGATTCCCTGGCTCTATTGTGTTGTAGGCCTGAGCACTAGAGCTGTCTCAGGCTTATAGACTGTAGGTAAGTATGTGTACAGTCATACAGAAGTTTAATGGCATGGACTTGTGGAGTAAGATACTGAATTTTGTTGTAGATAAATTGAGTTTAAGACACTTATAGAACTCCCAGATTGAATTGTCCAATAGGTAGTTATGATGTAGGACCTCAGCTCAGGAGAGGCTATACGGGGTGTATAGATCTAGGAATTATCAGTAGAGAAATGGTAACTGAATCTAAGTATTCTGATGAAGTCACTAAGTAAGATAATGTCAAGAAGGAGAACAGGCCCCAGTACAGAGCCATGGAGGACACGCCTAGTTCCTGGGGGTGATTTAGATGAAGACCAAGTAGAGTAGACTGAGAAGGTGCCATCAGATAGGTAGGAAGAGAAGCAAGTATGAACAACTCTGGAAATCTAAACAGCAGAGAGTACACAGAAGGACAATGTGTTAAAAATAGTGTCAAATACTACCGAGAGGTCAAGAAGGACGAGAAATGAGAAAAGGCCATTAGGTTTGGCAATTAAGAGCTCTTTAGTATCTTTGAAGAGAGCAGCTTCAGTTGGATGAAGAGGTTAGAAATCAAATTGCAGCTTTAGAACAGAGTGAGAAGAGAGGAAATGGGGACATTTAACATAGAATGGAAGGCAGCTAGGTAGTACAGTGGGTAGAGCTGGACAATCAGGAAGACTCATCTTCCTGAGTTCAAATCTGGCCTCAGACACTAGCTGTGTGATTGTGGGCAAGTCACTAAATCCTGTTTGCCTCAGTTTCCCCATCTGTAAAATGATCTGGAGAATGGCAAAGTACTCCAGTATCTTTGCCAGGAAAACTCCTAATGGGGTTACAAAGAGTCAGACATAACAGAAAACAACTGAATGACAAAAATATAGATTGAATTTCCAAGGAGTTTAGCTGAGGAGAAGAATTAGCAAGAAATGGGAACAAGCAGATTTAATCTACTGAAGAAGACTTTAAATACACTTTGGTGGAGTTAGGATAACACAGCCCAAGGCCTTGTATGGTACATAGGAAAGTACAGGAAATAATCATGCCCACAGAAAATGAGAAATCTGATCTGGCAAATGAATGAGCATTTGGTATTGCTGGCAGTGTTAAAGTGGGGACAGCTCTCTTCCACTCTCCACCCACTTTCCTATTCTGATGGAGAGGTTACCTGAGTCCCAAGCAACATGGTATAAAGAGAGGGAGAAGAGATGGTCTATAGATTTTTTTTCAATAGCACTGCATATATTTAACAAATCCACTTCCCCTGCCTTCCTTAAATACTTTCCTCATTTTAATATTGCTTGTTTTACTTGGCTAAATTCCCTTTAACTTCACAGACTTATATTAAGCGTCTACTATATGTCAGTAACTGTGATAGTCACTGGAGACACAAAGACCAAAATGAAACTACCCATGCCCTTACAGGGCTTTCATTCTACTGAAATTTAACAATATGAAAATTTGTTTGAAACAAATCCACAGCTAGTGTATATTGAAAATTCTACCGTATCTAGAAAAGGCTAAAGATATTAAATTTCCTAGGTTAGCTCTCTGGTTGCCCCTAAGCCTCTATTCTGGACCTTTTCTCCCCCGCCCCATTTCTCCCTCCCTTTCCTTCTCCCTTCCCACCTGCTCCCTCTCCCTCTCCTTCAAGTCAATATCATTCTTCCACTCTCACTCTCACCGGTCCCATATATTCAAACAGTTGCCAAATCCCATCATTTGATGCCCCTCTGAGGCCCCGTCCAGCTCCAGATCTAGAATTCTAAAAAGAGAAAGATTACAGAGATATACAAATATTATCTCATTTTATTCTCAAAATCCCAGGAGAAACCTCCCAGTGTCAGTATAGTGTATGTAGTGACTTGTCCAGGGTCACAGAGCTGATACATGTCTGAGGCCAGATGTGGACTCAGATCTTGCTGACTTCATATGCAGTGCTCTACCTGTAGTACCACCTTGCTAATGAATCTTTTTGATTAATAAATCTTTGAAAACCAGCAGTCTTTGTGTATTAGTAATTTGTTCTAACGTATGGTATTCATACCAATATTACTTGGCTTATAACATTGGTAATTTAGCACATGTCATTTTGTGTGATGTTTGGATGCATCAGAGCAGAGCTATAACTAAGGGTAGGCACAGTAGACAGCAACTAAGTTTCAAGCCAGTGGGGCTACAATAAAAGATTTAAAAGTTACTTGTAAAAATGAACATGTATATTTTCATGGCAGAAAATTCTGCTCTTCATGACATATGACTTTGTGACACATGACATATGACTTTCTTGACTTTGTGGTACATTAAGGTATGTGAGTAAAGGTTAAAAAGTCAAACCCTCTGATGGACAATATGCCTTGTTTCCAGTATATAACAATGAGAACAAACAGATTTTTTTGAGATATTTCTTTGTCTATACATAAAGGTGCTTGGTACAAATAAACTGATGCAAAAATTTCCACAAATTATACTTGTAGTTCAGTAGAACAATAATGGCAAAATCAAATAGAAAGGGATCCATCTGGGCTGCGATTAACTTAGAAACCACATATTAACCTTATCTACATCATATTGTATTTATTTATTTTTTTAAATGTTGCCCAATTATATTTAAATCTAGTTCTAGAAGCACTGTGGAGTATTGCAGGTCACGTTGCACCAGGTATTTGATATCTCTGCAGTAGAGTTTAATGAGATTGGACAATGTGCCTTACTCTAATTAAAGGAGCAGGCTTTTATAATTTTATTTGAATGTTAAGCTATCTTCTGCTGTCTGCAGATATTGGTATCAAATATTGAAAATATTGATATCTGCTACCTTTAAATGCTGGTCATCAGTGAATATCAAATAATTAGGAAACTAAGTCCTGTTCTAAACTTATACTTGATTTAATGACACTGATTGTTCAGTAAGATTGACTGACTGCGATCCAGAGGTGGAAATAAGTCCAAATACTTGCTTCTCCCTATCAGATGATGAATAGCATCTCTGTCCATGGATTCTGATGGGAGTTGAGTGAGAAGTGCTAAATCGAGGTACACTGAGTTCTTGATAAATTTTTGACTTCTGAATTATTTATAAAATAGGCCAAGAGAGAGGAAATATTGCTCTTCTTTTTTCTTTCACATAGCTATTTGTGCTGTGTTTAAGATGACAAAGTGACCACTCAGATTTGAATTTAGAGTGAAACGTGATGCTACAAAAGGCATTCAGAGGTCTAGGAGTCATTGGCAATAATGGTCAACTATAGATGTAAAATTTTTTTCCCTACATACACCAGAATCCATTTTTTATAACAAAAATTTAAATGCCAATTTTGAACTTTTATTCATAACACAAGCTGTCCTTAATTAAAACAAACACAACTTCCTTTAATTGAAAACACTGACTTAACAACTAGTAAGTTTGTTGTTCAGTCATTATTTTCTGTAGTTTCTAACTCTTTGTGACACCATTTGGGATTTTCTTGGCAAAGATACTGGAGTGGTTTGCCATTTCCTTCTCCAGCTCATTTTTACAGATGAGAAAACTAAGGCAAATAGGGTTGAGTGACTTGCCCAGGATCACACAGCTTGTAAGTGTCTAAAGCTGGATTTGAACTCAGGTTTCCTGACTTCAGGCCTGGAACTCTATCCTGTGCATCACCTAGCTACCAGTCAGTTTCAAGGAGATCAAAATTCAAGAAATATGTAAATTCCTAACATTCCATCTTGGTCAAAATCTTATTAATAAAATTAAGTCTCCTCCACTGGAACAGCCTGGTCATGAGCTGGGCATAGATGCTGAATTCACAGCAAACTAAGCCAAGGAGATTTACTTTAAAAATAAATTACATTTTAGTTTTTTTTAATTACTAAGCATTTAATTTCTCTCCTCCCCACATATGCACTCTCCCTCTTACTCAACCTCTGCTGGGAGAAAAAAAAACTCACACACACAGACACAACATACCCAAAACACTTATAACAGTTATGTATAGTCTCAAAAGCTATTTCCAAAAATCTTTGTTTCCTTATGTGTAGTTAATCTATTACTTCTCTGTCAGAAAATGGATAGCATTCTTCAATTTTTCTCTGAATTCATTCAGTCATTATGTTGATCAGAATTCTTAAGCCTTTCAAAATTGTTCATTTTTAGTAATGTTATTTTACTATAAATTTTTCTCTTGACTGGCTCTGATGACTTTCCTCTCCTTCAGTTCATACAGATCTTCATAGGTTTTATTGCTTTAGTTCTATCTTATTATATAATAGTATTTCTTCACATTTATAGCTGCTTAAGGTTATTAGCTTATCATAAAACTTGCTAATAGATGACAGTCATGATTTGCTAGGATCGAGTGGCATAAATGAATCATAATTTTACTTTGTTTTATTCTGTTGGGGAAAAAATAATGTTAAATCCTTTAAGTAGATGGGAAAAAAAGTGTTTATCTATGCATGGGATAAGTAATTCTTTTAGATATCAGTTGTGGGAGAGTGGCACACATATTGTAGGCCATGTTGTTGATGACAAAATTTAATTATTAGATTATCAAGGGAAAAATGGTGAGGATTCCCAAATGTATTTTGCAGACTTTTCTCTTTTTGTACAAAAATTTAATCTGGTGTGCAATGATAATAGCTGACATTAACATAGTCCTTTAGGATTTGCAAAGTGTCCTTTATACATGATCTAATCTGAACCTCACCACAACCTTGTGAAATGTATGTCTTATAATTTCCATTTTATAGATGAGGAAAATGGTGCTAAAAATAGATTGATTTTTTTTAAAGATGCAAGATTTGAAACCAGTTTTTCCTATTTTCAGGTCAAATACACTTGCCTTCCTTCCTTAACATGGGAGTTTCTACAATAAAATTGAAGCCCTGAATATTACAGTAATTCTTAATGTTATAAAACAAATTAGTAACCACTCAATAATATTAACAAGTAAATTCCAAAGAGCAATAAATTACATTATTTGTTCAGAAAAAAGTAAAAGATTGGTTTACTCACTTATTGAACAATGTAGTTTGAGGTAAAATAATTTTTGAAATTTACAAAGCAAAATATTTTTCATGTTATTCTGTTGTACCGCAATAGAGCCTGCCAAGAGCAGATGAGTCAAACAATTAGCCGTTGTAACAAAGTCATAACTTAAAGCAAATAGAGTTTTGAATTATTATGGAGATGGAAGGTGGGGAGGAGTGTACTTTCTTCTTTGTATTCCCTACGTTGCTTGGGGTACGTGTATGGCACAAGCACACTGAGGTTGCTACACCAGTGCCCAGACACACATCACATTTCCTAGGGTTACTTTCTTTCCCAGTCCTCATGGAGGAGATGATCTCATTGCTTAGGAGATAGGCTGCCCCATGTTATGGCCCCACGAGACCAGTGGTTACAATGTTTTTTCTTTTGTCAGTACTGTGCTGGTCCTGCCCTACCAACCCCAACTGAATTTGCTTTAGGCATAGGGAACCACTAGTTACAGCTCTGTGCATTAATGTTGCTGATGGAAGAGTTTCTATAAAAATAGATTTTATATATTTTATTCATGCAAATGAAAATATAGCGAAAGGACAGTACACATTCATGATAAATATATTACTGGATGATATTAATGTGAAAATGAAATTGGCCAAAGCTATGGCAATGCAACAAACGTAACAAAAGAATACAATGGACTGCAAGCAATGATTCTTCAGAAAAATAAATTTGCCAGATATGTACCATGTGCAACACACCATTTTAAACTAGACTGTATAAATGCATCTTCTTTGAATAATGTGTCATGCATTTTTCAGAATAGTACAAAGATTTGTCATTTAAAAAAATTTCCACCAGCTGCTTTGAAATGTTAATTGAACACATTATAGACATCTCTTAAAGGGCATTCAGAAATGATCTGGTCTTCCCAGGTTTCTTTGAAGTTTGTGATGAAGCTTGCTTCCCACTTCCTGATGCAGCAGTGATGGACTAAATATCCCGAATAAGACACACATTTTTGGACATGGCAAATAGGGGAATTTGTTTTGATTGACTATACATATTTGTTAAAAAGGGTTTTGTTTTTCTCTCTCTTTTTGAGGGGGAGTAGGCATGTGGCAGGTGGAGGGAGAAAATAAATATTTGTTCCTTAAAAAAAGATTAATTAAAAATAATACTCTATACAATATATCAAATAATTTATTTGTTAACTTGTGTCGATAATGATGATGATGATAGCTAATGTTTGTATAGTATTTTAAGGTTTGTAAAGTTTGCTTTATTACCCATATATCATTCATTATTATAATTAACAGCTGAGAGTATGAACATTTTTTAAAAAATAGTATTTTTCCCAATTACATATCCAGACAATTTTTAGCATTCCTTTTTACAAGATTTTGCATTCCACATTTTTTTTCCCTTCCTCCTTCTCCTCCTCTATTCTGAAATTGGTAGGCAATTTGATATAGGTTATACATGTGCTATCATGTAAGACATGTTTCCATATTAGTCACAGTTGTGAAAGAAGAAACAGATCAAAATGAAAAAAAAACATGAAAAAGAATAAACTAAGTGAAAAAATATGCTTCAATCTGCATTCAGAGTCCATCAGTGCTTTATCTGGGTGTGGATAGCATTTTCCTTTGTGAATCGTTTGCATTTGTCTTGGATCATTGTGTTGCTGAGAAGAGCTGAGGCATTCATAATTGATCATCACACAATGTTGCTGTTATTGTGTACAATGTTTTCCTGGTTCTGCTCATTTCCTTTGTATCAGTTTGTATAAGTCTTTCCAGGTTTTTTCTGAAATCTGCCTGTTCATCATTTCTTATTGTGCAATAGTATTCATATACCACAACTTTTTCAGCCATTCCTTAATTGATGGGCATCCCCTCAATTCTGAATATTTTGCCATCACAAAAAGGGCTGCTACAAATATTGTTACACATGTAGGTCTTTTTCCCTTTTTTGTGATCTCTTTGGGATATAAACCTAGTAGTGGTATTGTTGGATCAAAAAGAATGCACAGTTTGGTAGTCCTTTGGGCATAGTTTCAAATTGCTCTCCAGAATGGTTGGATCAATTCACAACTCCACCAACAGTGCATTAGAGTCCGCATTTTCCCACATCCTCTTCAACATTCATCATTTTCCATTTTAGTCATGTTAGTCAATCTGATAGGTGGGAGACGATATCTCAGCATTGTTTTAATTTGCATTTCTCTAATCAAAAGTGATTTAGAGCACTTCTTATATGCCTCTATATAGCTTTGATTTCTTCATCTGAAAACTGCCTGTTATATCCTTTGGCCATTTATCAATTGGGGAATGGGTTGTATTCCTATAAATTTGAGTCAGTTCTCTATATGTTTGAGAAATGAGGACTTTATCAGAGACACTGGCTGTAAAAATTGTTTTCTAGCTTTCTGCTTTCCTTCTAATCTTGGTTGCATTGGCTTTGTTTATGCAAAACCTTTTAATTTAATATAATCAAAATTATCTCTTTTACATTTCATAATACTCTCTTTGACTTATTTGGTAATGAATTCTAACTTTCTCCATAGATCTGATAGGGAGACTCCTGCTTGCTCTCCTAATTTGCTTATGGGGTCACCCTTTATGTCTAAATCATGTAGCTATTTTGACCTTATCTAGATATGTCGGTATGTCAGATGTTGATCTGTACCTAGTTTGTGCCATACTATTTTCCAGTTTTACCAGCAGTTTTTGTCAAATAGTGAGTTCTTACCCCCAAAGCTGGGGTCTTTGGGTTTAGCAAACACTAGGTTACTATGGTCATTGACTACATAGTTTTGATGAGTACTGCTTTAAAAAAGATCTGGTATTGCTAGGGTACCTTCTTTGTATTTTTTTTTCATTATTTCCCTTGATATTCTTGACCTTTTGTCCTTCCAAATGAATTTTGTTATTTTTTTATAGCTCTATGAAATATTTTTGGTAGTTTGATTGGTATGGCACTGAATAAATAAATTAATTTAGGCAGAATTGTCATTTTTGGGGATGGAGCGAAGATGGCAGAATAAAGGCAGGGACTTGCCTGAGTTATCCTCCAATCCCCTTCAAAAACCTTTAAAAAATGACTCTGAACACATTTTAGAGCAGCAGAACACAAAAAAAAAACAGAGTAAAATAAATTTCCAGCCCAATACAACCTGGCAGGTTCACAGGAAAAGCCTATTGCACCAGGTTGAGAGAGAAGTGGGGTCCAGCACAGGCTGCACCAGTGTAGACCTGGCCCCAGCAAAGCAGGAGCAGGCCTCCAGGGACTGAATCACTGGCAGCAGCCCACAGACTTCAAAGACAGCTTAGAAAGTCATAAGGAGAGGTCCATCAGTTCTGGGTGGGAGAGGAATGCAGTCCAGTCCAGGTTGGGCTAACACAGTCCTGGTCAGAGAAAACCAGAAGCAGGCCTTGAGAGTGACTGAATTGGAAGCAGAAGCAGCAGCTTCTAGAGCTCTCAGCCCATAGACATAGTGTTTGAAAGTCACCCTATTTCGACTTCCAGGAGCCAAGATGGTGGAGTAAGCAGTAAGTCATTCTCACTCTCCTTTATTGACCTTGAAAAACCCAGAAAATACTACCCCAGGAAAAATCTTGGAGCACTAGAGCCAGAAGAAGGTGGAGTGTAACAGTCTTTTAGCTAGGGAGGCTAGGGGGGATTAACAGGAAAGTTCCCTCTTACGGTGGCTAAAGGGGACCAGTACAGGATGGGAGGCATTCTGGCAAGCCAGGGGCAAGTCCCACCTCAGCAAACCAATAGGAGATACTGAGCCTCAGGATGGTGGAGCTTGTGAGTGCCAATATCAGGACCCCCCCCCCGCCCCCCCAAGTCCCTTGGTACAGCCAGGGGAACTGGTAGACACCGGTGAGGAGAACCACCATGAGTGCTAGTGGATAGGTACCAACCAGCTCTTGTACTAACTGTGCTCTAGTGCAGTCCCCAGCAAGGAGGTGACATCCAGTGGCCAAACCAGCCCCACCCTCACCTCCCACCCCACAACCTTAAGTGTAAACCTGTGGAAATGCAGAAAAACCCCACCTGACATCGGCATGCACCAGCCACTACCACCAGCTCCAGTTCAGCACCAGGTAAGCTACCAGACCCCTACAAGCTTTAGCTGCCTGAACCTGAGGCCCCAGCACACAAAGCCAGTAATCAGGCCCCTGGCCCCCAGCACAAGAAGTGTGGGACAGTACCCCTTGTGGCCCAGAAGCAGAGATCAACTTTAAAAACCAGGAAAATGGCAAACATCACAAGCAAAAAGCAACAAAATAAAATAATGAAGATAGAGAATTATTATGGTGACAGAGAAGATCAAAACACAAATTCAGGAGAGGACAACATTGCTAATATACTCACATCCAAAACCTCAAAGGGGAATATGAACTGGTTGCAAGTCCAAAAAGCCTTCTTGGAAGGGCTCAAGAAGGATTTTAAAAGTTAAATAAGAGAGGAAGAAGAAAAATCAAACAATTCCTTTAAAAATACAATTGACAAAATTTAAAAAAGTACACTGAAGAAAATAGCTCCTTAAAAAGTAGGACAAAGTAGCCAAATGGAAAAGGAGGTATCAAAGCTAACTGTGGAAAACAATTAGTTAAAAATTAGAATTGGGCAACTGGAAGCTAACGACTCTATGAGACATCAAGAATCAGTCAAACAAAATCAAAAGAATTAAAAAAATAGAAGAAAATGTAAAATAACACATTGGAAAAACAACTGACCTGGAAAATAGATCCAGGAGAGATAATTTAAGAATTATTGGTTTACCTGAAAGCCATGATCAAAAAAAGAGCCTGGACAGCATCTTTCAAGAAATCATTAAGGTACCAGAGGGTAAAATAGTCATCAAAAGAATCCACTGATCACCTCCTGAAAGAGATTCCAAATTGAAAACACCAAGGAATATTGTAGTCAAATTCAAGAATTATCAGATCAAGGAGAAAATTTTACAAGCAGCCAGAAAAAAGCAATTCAAATATCATGAAACTACAGTCATGATTATGCAGGACCTTGCAGCTTCTACATTAAAAGATCTGAGAGTGTGGAATACAATATTCCATAGGACAAAGGAGCTTGGATCAACTACCCAAGGATCTACTACCCAGCAAAAGTGAGCATGATTTTTCGGGGGGAGAAGATGGTTATTCCATGAAATAGGGGACTGCCAGACCTTCCTGATGAAAAGACTGGAGCTCAATAGAAAATTTGATCTTCAAATATAAGACTCAAGAGAGGCATAAAAAGGTAAACCAGAAAGGAAGAAAAAACACATATTATTAATAAAAGCATACTGCTTACATCCCTATGTGGGAATATAATACTTGAGAACTTTATCTTTATTATTACATTTAAAAGGGGTATACATAGCCGGAGGGCATGGGTATAAAGTTGACTTTGATGTGATGAAAAAAAAAAACTAAGGGGTGAAAAGGAATTGTAATGTAATTTACTTAATCTTCTCCCCTTTTACTTCCCTGTCAGGTAAGATAGATTTCTATGTTCAACTGATGATGTATATTATTGCCTCTTTGAGCCAATGTTGATTAGAGTAAGGTTTGAATGATACCCATCACCCCCACTCCCATCCTCCCTTTCACTGTAATAGGTTTTTTGGGCCTCTTCATGTGTGAAATAATTTACCCCATTCTACCTCTCCCTTGCTTATGCACCAAGTATCCTCCTCTTTCTCATCACTTAATTTTTTAAATGTCACTCCTTCAAATTCACCTTATACCGGTACCCTCCATTCATGTATATTCCTTTTAGATGCACTATTAGTGATGCAATTTTTTAAGAATTATAAGTATAATCTTCCCATGTAGGGATGTAAACAGTTTAGCTCCATTGAATTCCTTGTGTTTTTCCCCCCTTTTTACCTCTTTTCCTTCTCTTGGGTATTGATATTGGAGATCACATTTTTGGTTTAATTATATTCTTCTTATGAAAGCTTGAAATCCTTTCATTTTGTTGAATGCCCATTTTTCCTTGATGTATTATGCTTAATTTTGCCAGGTAAATCATTCTCAATTGTAGTCCTAGCTCCTGTGCCTTCTGGAATTATCATATTCCAGACATTGCTTGCTGGAATGCTTTCTTTCTTGGACTTGCTCCTCTTTTACTCAAGTGAGACAGACCTTTCTTGCCAATCTTACAAGTTTCTTGGGCTCAAAGATTGTTTCACCTCATTTTTTGTTGGTTCTGCTCTTCCAGGATTTGTTTTGGGGGACTTTTTATGTTTTTTTGAGATCAATATGGAAGAGTTAAGGTGATTTATCGCTTACACTGCCATCTTGGCTCCTGGAAACTGTAAAATTGTTTTTGAACATCTTCCCTTTTTTTTCTGCTGAGAACTACTGGGCACTTCCTCCACAATGGTCCCCATTTTTGTGTCATACCATTTGTTTTTGAGACTATTCCATTTTATACTTGTTGCTGTTTTTCTGTACTTTTTCCATGTTCCCTCAAATTTCATTCAAAAGACCATTTGATCTACTTGGCTAATTATAAGCCAAATACATTACCTTGTTAAGCTGATACTTTGCACTGATCTTTAAAGGTAATGTTGCTTATCTACACATGAGATGTAGAAGAAGGTCTATGGGGGCAGGATAAAGAAGTATGACAGCTTGGAAATTTGTTTTCTCTCTCTTTTTTTGGCCTGTATCCTTCTCAATATGGTCTCATTATTATTTTTACAACTTTTAGGAATTCTTATAAACCAAGAATGGTCTTCTGTTTGAGTGTGATTACTAAAACTCATCCTAGAGTCAAATATCAATGATTTGGGGATTATTCATTATTTACGATTCAGCATGTCTCTATTTCTCTCCCAGAATACAGAATTATATTCTATACTTTTAGGCTTCTTTTTTTCTCAGGAGCCAAATAAGTATATAAGTTTAGGCTGATGTAAGACAAATACTAATAGTAAAACCAGGGAGTCCTTGTGAACCTGCAGCTAAAATATTGTAATAGTTTTTGTAATATTTGGTTTATTCTACTGTACTGCTATTTTTTTTGGTCTGGACCTATCATTTTGTTGGTAGAAGGAATTCTTTCAATGGAGATCTACAAGGGTAATGCAATGTATGTGAGGGCATCTGGCAGCAAGCTGACTTATTCAGGGTCACAGAGTCAATATGTATTGCCATTGAGATGTAAACACAGGTCTTGCTTACTCTATCTCTATATTTACTTGCTACTAAATATTTAAATCAAAGCAGAAATACAGAAGTATAGATTTGTAGATTGAGAAGATAGCATTAAAAGCATTTTAGAAATGCATGATGGATTATTATTCTTTCTACAATGTTTCTCCAATGATTATTGATTCCAGAGGCTTAAGATGAAAAAAAAAGGAGTTTTTCCCATGATTAAAATGCAGTATCACATTAGATGCAGAATTGAGCTCTGGAAGGATTTATAGCATATAGCATATAATGATTTTTTAACTTTGCTGTGACTGTAACAGGCCAGCATGTCAGCATATTTATATTATTTCTTACCTAGGCTATCTGGTCAAGTATTCAGGCTCTGTGAATAAAGCATGATTATTGCCTGGAATTTAATGCATCAATACCAGTAATAATAAGAAACTTACATCAATCCAGCAGCTTGATACACTGGTCCCATTTAGCTACATATGTGTAGAAACAGGAGTTTCTCACTATTGAATTTCAAATAGGAGATTTTGCATTAGAAAATGGGGAGCTGGTAAGAGGGGGTTCACTCAGTGAGCAAAATGTCCTATGTTTACTTTGTGCAGATGTCCATATGTGGCAGGGAGAAAGAATTGGCAAGTATCTATTTTTTACCTAGTCTTGGTTCTTCATAAAATTATAATTTACCAGAGGGAAGAGGAGTTAATATAAACCCGATATTCCAGTTAAATACAAGTGACAGAACCATATTAGTAAACAGACTGTAGGCTGAACATGGGCCAATGTTTGCTGGAAGAGAACTATTTGTTAAATTCGTTAGTTAAGGGCAGTAATTACAATTCTCCTGTAAACTCTAATGATATTTTTTCTTGTTTAAATTGTGCTCCTTAGTTTATAACTATCACTACTGACTGTTGGGGAGAAAAAATACGTCTGAATTTCACAAATTTTATGAATTGTATACTCATATGTTTCTTAAGTGTAATCTATTCACAGTTAATCACTTTGGCACTCAATAAGTCTCAGTCTTTTAATTGATTACAAAAAGATTATTCTTCATAACAGAACTAAAAATAGTATGTTCAGTAATGAGCCTACTGGCATGTTTTCCTTCTTTCTTTTTTTAATGCTTAGATTTTTGTCTCAGTTAAAATAATTAGTTGAGAGAAAATACTAAGAAGGTCTACTTGATGGTTTCTTATTTGAAATCAGTGAACAAATACTTATTTCAGACTTTTATCTGCCTTAGAGGCCATTTAGTCCAATTCCTCATTTTATAGATGAAGAAACAGAGCCAGAGACGATAAATGACTTGTCCACAGTCACAGAGCTAGTAGGTATTTAGGGCAGTATTTAAACCCCAATTTGAACCAAGGTCTTTCTGACTCCAAGTATAGTGTTCTGCTATTTGTTGTAGCCTAGGATAGAATTGTACTGAGGTAACAGTGGGTGAAGAAATGAAGATAATAGATTTAGAGTTGGATGGGGCCTTGAAGGCCATCTAACTCAACCACTTCATTTTACGGGTGTGGAAACTGAGACTCTATAAAGTTAAGAGACTTGCCCAAATTCATACATGTGCTATTAAAAGGAGATTTATTTAAGATATTACTGAATGTTGTTCATAGGTCACTGTTCAGAGACACATAATGAATTATCCAAATGTAGTCCTGGTATCTAAAATGTTAGCAGAGCCTTTGATATCTTCCTTTCTTCATACATCTTTGTACCATACACACATTTTAAGAAGAAAAAAATCATACGCAAATTCTTATTTTAAATACTTTCTCCTCAGGAATGTTTTCCTTCTGCTTTGGAACAATGACTGCCTTAAAATTAAGGCCTCATTAAGCAAAATGCCTTTTATCCTAGACTGGATAGATGAAAGGTTGTAGGAACACCTTTAGACAAATCATTGGCTCTGAAAGAGGGAGACTACAGTTGCACATGCAATATTCCACACTGACAGTTCCTCACCTTTGCAAAGAAGCCAGAGAGATTCATTTTCTCTATCTTATATACAGACAAGTTTGGCCATTATAATTGTTTTTACTGTTGTTCTTGCAATTTATGTCATTACATTAATTGTGTGCATTGTTTTCCTATATCTGCATGCTCACTTCATAGTAGTCTTGCCATGTTTCTCTGAATTCTTTATATTCTTCATTTTTTGCTGAACAAAAATATTTCCCTACATTCATGCTATACAGTTTGTTTAGTCATTTGTAATGTTTTAAAAGTTATTTCCCTTTTTCTTTTCCCCCTTTGGGTTTTGTTATTGTTATATAAAAATACTATTGATTTTATTATTTTTTCATTATGTTGAGGTTATCGTTTCAATTTGTTTATCTAATAATTATTTGTAGTTTCTAAGTAAACCATCATGTCATTAGCAAGGCTACTTTTTTAGACCCTCTTTGCCAGTGGTTCTTTCTTTAAGTCTCTTATCTTACTGCTACTATTTCTAGAACTATATGAAGTAAGAGTGAAGAAAGTTGACACCCATGCTTTAAAAATTCTAAATTGGTTGGGGAAACTTTTAGTGATTCTCCTTTACAAATAATACTAGGGAATATTACCCCAAGAATATTACCCAGAATGGTGATATAATAAGACACAAATATTCCAGTAACCTGCACCCTACTTTCTTCCCCAGAAGAAGCCTTGTCATACTCAATTCAACACACACTTATTAGGTGCATCCTATGTGCAGAGCACTACACTAAACACTGAAGGAAATGCACCAACAAATAAGACATCTTCCTTGCTGTCATGTAAATTATAATCTATATTTGTATTCTCCAAAGAACCTAATGTTATACTGTCCACATCTAAAAGTTGTAAGTGAGAAGTGTAGATATTAGGCTCATTTCCAGTGGCATTCCAGTGGCAACATAGGAAGAAACTAGTAATTATGATATTGACTGTAGTTTGCAACCAAACACACATAGCTATATCTCCTCTTTCATCTCAGTTTGCTAAAACTGTGCTGTAAAACAGATACGACACCGTTAGTTTCCTGAGATGTGTTCTTAGAGCATTTGGCAGGGCAGCACTGCTGGAAGGCTTCAATCATCTCTAGAACTATGAGGCTATACAAAGATTCCAGGTACTATTTTTAGGTGCATAATCTTCTCCATGAGAGAGTTATTGCAAGAAATTTGATTTTCTTCTTAGAATCCTTAGTTTCTCTCAAAGCTAAATTTCTCCATAAAGTTCTAATTCTCTCATTGCTAATGTCCTCTCTCCCCCAAATTACCTTGTATTTATTTTGCATATATTTTACGTATAAATTTATGTATATATTATATTTCCTGATAGAATTTAAGCTCCTTGAGGGAAGGGATTATTTTTGTCTTTGTCTTTCCAGTTCCTAACACAATGCCTAGAACTGAGTAGATACTAAATCCTCAGTATTGGTAGATATATATTGTGCTTTCTCCCTCTCTCCCTCTCTCTCTCTCTCTCTCTCACACACACACACACACATACATATATATATATATATATATATATATATATATATATATATATATATATATATATATATATATATATATATATATATATGTATGTATGTAAACACACAAATGCCTTTCTACAAGTCATTGATAAATATGTGAACTAGGGCAAAGAATGATTATCCTTCCATACTGATAATTGTTTTTTTTTAATTACTTGTCTTTGAGTCTAGTCATTCAACCAAGTCTGAATCCATCTAGGTATCATTTAATCTAGTCAATATCCCTATATTTTATGCACAGTGATATTGTGAAACACTGGAAAATGACTTTTTAAAATACAAATACATTATATCTATTGTATTCCCTTATCTGAACATAACTGTCACCAAAAGGAATTTCGCCATTCGTACATAAAAAGGTCTTTATGAACCCATGATGTCTTTTAGTGATCACCCATTTGAAATCAAATAGCTTACAATTCATTCTTTCAATAACACATTCCGGGATATTTCTAGAAATCAAAGCCAAGCTCACCAATGTATTTCCTCCATCTAGCTTCTTCCCCGCTGTTAAACATAGGATCATATTTTGTTTCTCCTATGTAACCTCTTTCATTCCCCACAGTTTTTCAAGAATCATAAGCAGTGACTCAGCCATCATATATACAAGTTTTTTTTAAAGTACTGTGAGATATAGTTTATGAGCACCTAGAACTTGAGCTCATTGGAAATTTCTTGATGTTCCCTTACCAATTAACCACTTATCTGGATTTCCATTCCTTTTTGGACATTTTCTCCCTGCTTCTTAGGCTGAAGGTAATTTTCTTTGGTTAAAAACAAAATAAAACCAAAAAAACCCAAACAACAACCTCCTCCCCCAAAACCCCAGAAAACACTTTTAGCACATATTTTTGCAACATATAACAACTATAGGTGATATTGTTATACGAGACAAACTTTTCTTTCGGCCTTTCTCTTTTACTTTCATTGATTCTTCTTCCCCCATACCATCCACCTCAGTTTCCTAGTGCCTTTACACTCTTTCTTTTTCTCTTTAAAAACCCAGTTTCAGAAAACAAATATAATAGTTGTTTGCCCTGCAGTATAAATAACTTAAAAATTATCAGAGTCAAGATAGTTGAATGATAACGTAACAGATGAAGGGCTTCACAGTGGTCAGGGTAAGCAGATATGCTATACAGATGTACTGTGTAGAATCCTCAGAAATAGAGGACCATAAACAATTTATATGGCATCAGGAATTCCAAAATGTCTTGTTCTCATTTGGTTAAAAAATCTAAGAGGGACCAGGTGCTGTCTCTGGTCCTAGATGCCTGATTCCTCTGTTTGCCTCCTGAGTAACAAATGCGTCAAGGCAATCCATTTTTCATGAATTGTGAGCCAACTGTTAGAAAAAGATCCATAGTCTGCATCCTCATGTTGTTGACTTACACTGGGTCTATCATTTTAGTCACTATTGGCTGAAAGCAGTCTGTTTAGGGACACAGTTAATAACGTCATATCTCACTAGGAGTAGGGTATGTGTTAGTCATGAGCAAAATCACAAAAAATGAGGTGTGGTAACCTCTCAACTAGGGTCCGAATTAGGACTTAGAGCAGGTTCCCCTCCCATGAGAAGTTCAGTTTCATAGATTGTGTTAGAGGAGACTTTTGAGGTCACCTAGACTATTCCCACCCTTTCATGAGGATGAGAAAACTGAAACCAAGGAAAGTTAAATGACTTGCCCAAGGTCACATTCAAGTAAGAAGTTGAGTACGCGTCAAAGCTAGGACTGTGTCCTGGGTCTTACTACTGGAAGCCTAGTGGAGTAGGTTTTCCTATCACATCCACAGAACAAAAGGCTAAGCCACACTGATAAGAGGCTTTCTTCAGAGTACCAAAACAAAGGAACTTGTGAACAGAGGACAAACCAGTTAAGGGAATAATAGTTCAGGCCAGGTTTATTTTATGTCAAGAGATATAATTCAGGGCATATTAAGGAGATGGTTCATCTCTGTGTGTCTTCCCATATCTTTGGTTCCATTTCTGCTTTTGCCCCAAACTGAGCTACCATCATTTTTCTGGTTCAGGTTCTCTGACTTACATGTACCAATAGAATTATAGAGTGATTCCTCTTTTTGAAACTCTGACAGTGCACATTGATGATGAAAGACAGTTGCTGCTCCATCCTGAAGCTGAGAGAGAGACCAGAAATAATGTGGAGAAGTACACTTTGAGGTTTCCTGAAGGAATTATTGAATAAGACACGTCTATTTGCACATATGTTCCTACAGACTTATTTATCTATTTCCTGCTATTCTCTCAGTGATTGGTGTTGTAAACAATAGCATTTGAATTGATTTCTGAGGGACTAGTTTGGGGGTAGACAATATTTATGAAGGATTCATATGGGAATGATGATAGTTTAATCTCAAATCTGGAATCTTTCTGGGTTGACAGGCTTAGAAATATGATGCTGTCCATCAATTAGAATCTTCCTGTTTTCTAAAAGCTTGAATTATTCTTCAGAATGCCAATTCTAGTCATTTGTATAAGGAGGTGAGACAGTGAGTCATCCTGTGTGGGTTCTGGGCATTGCATAATTCAGGTTAAACCATAATGATTTGCTTTAATCTTTTCCAAAAATTCAGTTAGATTTGGGTTGTAAGTCAGCTCTCCAAAAATAAATGGGGATGGAGTTCAGAAGTCTCTTAGTACAGAAGTAAAGAAAATTTCAATTAAGTGAAAGTCTGATTTTTTTAATATGATGCCTTATTCATTTTGACATTTTAAGAGCACTGTCCATGGGTGTTGGTTTGGAAGGTTGGGCAAAAAGCCACACCTGGTTAGAATAGATACTTGGCCTTGAATTCCAGAACCTTGAAAGGAACGAAAATCTTTTTAAATCGCACAACACTACTTTTCTGTTTTATCTTGCAAATTACATTTATTTCATCCCCCTCTGCATTTTATGTGCATTTCAGTTTTATGGGCTCCTCATTGCTTTTAAAATACAGTCATTTTACACAATCAAGAGTAATTACATGAAGTGATGGATGCCATGGGGAGAGTCCAAGGTTAAGGTGATATTCACTGTTTCTGGCTTCTGAGAAACGCTTAAGGGGAACCAAGCTACCAGGAGCCTTAAGGCAAATTAAATCTCCTTATATTTCCTTCTGCAAACTCAGTGCCACAGAGTTTATAACTCATGTAGGAGTGTAACATTTCCTTGGCATAGGAGTCCAGCTAGAAGAATTGTGCTAAATCTGCTACTCTTGTTCATTGTTTATCCATTATGACGTGAGCTGTGAGTTTACAAGACACTTGGGAATCGGCAAAAAGCCTTGAAATGCTGGGGCTTGATCACTGAAGCTGGTACGGCCAGAAGGAAGCTCACTGAAGTATTTTTTGTACCTTTTCCGACTTCTTGCCAAAGCATAAACTCTTTCATATTATAAAAAGGACCAAAGTGAATGGCTAAAAAAAAAGACATGGCTTCTAATTATTCGTAAATGGGCCAAACTGGATGGGGCTTCTCAAAATATCCCCTTCTCCCAAAGCACTATTCAATTTCCTTGGTATAGACTCTCCCTTCACCACCACTCTGATTGTAACTCATGAAAGGAAGATGTAAGATAATGAGCACTGCAACTTTGATTGCAGAAGCAGCTTGCCTGTTAGCTAAAATGTATGTAAGACTTTCTCAGCCATCAGAGGGAACCATTCTGTGCAACACACAACTAAGGCAGCCCCTAAGCACTGTCTTTGTATTTGTTATGGTATTTAATTATGTTTTTGAGTGTTCTACATATCTACTTACAGCCTCAGGTTTTCCTCATAGAGATCCCCTTCTATTATGACTTCCTCCCTATTTCTTTCACAGGTTCAGCATCTTAATAGAGGTGAAAAAAAAATAAGGCTGTGGAGAAGAACCCCAGGATTTAGAAGGCATGCTATATCTGTCTGATGTCTGCTCCATTCTTCTGCTTATTCTTGAGTAAAACAGACTTCAGATTGCTCTCCCAGATAAAATAGGTGGGAGTCAAACCTCACCACAGATGGTTGGCCTGTTGGTGACTCTAAAAGCTAATAGAAGACCACCTTGAAAGAGTATTGAGCACTGATAGCAGATACAGATTGGGAGTGGTGGTGGAGATGATGAAGAATATACACAAAGTAGGACCTCGATGTCTGGGAATACAGATAACAAGCCATATCTGCCCTAATTCCAGGCAGGTATAAGAAACTAACGTACTAAAAGGAGAAGGGATAGGTCCTCTATAGTTGCAGGTATGCAATCTGACAGGTCCTGGGGCCTGATGTCTTATCAGACAATGCCTTTGCAATTGATGTGCAAGATAAATCTACAAGCTAAGGAGGTTGGCCTTCAAAGTATAATAATCGGAAATAGGTGGCATTTTCCTGATAATTCCTTGAGGTGAGTGGATAGGTATCCTACACTAGGTTCTGATAGTAAGTATAAAATCAGTACCAGAGGCACTAATGGGTTGCCCATTTTCCTACTGAATCATATCAGTAAATAAAGCTGGGCATCAGCACATTTATGAAGTAGGTGAAATATGCTGTTGCTTTCCTTTTAGTTTACCATTCCTTTGCCCCTGAAAGAATCTTTAACTTTTCAGAGGCCCTCCTTAGTGATTTACTTGGGCTCTTCCTGCCCAGGAGTGCCCTATTCTCTCAAATATTATCTCTTCCCTTCAGCTAACTAGTTCATCAGAACAGCTATTGTTTTGGGCGATGAACTCAGCTAGATTTAAAAAAAATCCCTCAGTCAATGAACAAATATTTGTCAAGCACTTATGGAGCATCAGACACTGAGCTAAGCCTTCTCTGTTCAACTAGGGAACCATATATTTTGGACGCAGTCATAAACTCAGTCCTAGAGAGTAGAGTCTTTTTGAAGAGAGGTATCAGGCTTTTTGTCTTTGACCCTATGGATCTATACATTTCCCACCCCACAGCTTGGGGAAGAATGACTTTAAGTTTAGCTAAAGTCTAGGTTTTTCCTAAACGAAGGGATTAAAAAGGTACTCAATGTAAAAGGTACTCAACAGCTATTTATTTCCTCCACACAAAAGAAATACTTAACATTAAAGATTCACGAGTGTATATTAACAAAGACTTAAAGAAGTAGTAACTGGTAAGTATTGTTATGCCTTCTCAGAGGATTGAAAATTGTACATCAAAACATGAAGAAGTTTGGCCTTTCTGAATCAGCATTTCATATCTCACCTCAACTTTGCACTGTCTAATCAATTTCTTCTGGGTTCAAGTCTTCTAGTGAATCAGTCCAAGGGCTGGGTTTAGTCTCATGCTAGTGGTTAGCTTATGCAAAAGTGTTGGAAAACAACTTGTATACAGATAAATAAATAAAAACATAGGCAGAAATAATTATTAAATAATTTTGGAGTGAGTGTGCATGTGTGTGTGTGTGCGCGCGTGCACGTGTGTATGTGTTTATGCATTTGTATGTGTAGGGCAGTACTAAAAGCTGGGGGAATTGGGGCTTTGTGTAGGAGGTACTTGAGTTGTGTTTCAAAAAAAGCTTGGGGTTCTATGAGGAAGAGGTGAGGAAGAATGCATTTTGGTCATAGAGGGTAGCCTATGTAAAAACTTGGAGGAGAAAGAAGGAATTTCCAGTACAGAGAACATCAAGAAAGGTAATTTCTCTCGAACGTAGAGTGCATGAAAGAGTTAAAAAAATAGTTATTTGCCCATGGAACTCTTGGTCCAGACTCATTTTCTGGTATCTCTCTACATATTTGCTGAAGTAATATTCCCACTAGGCTCTAGTAGACTCTTATTTCTCTAAGGATCAAGTATAAATTCCTCTCTCTGTTATTTAGTCTTTAAACTCTGGGTCTAACCTGTTTTTCTAGCCTTATTACACATTACTCCCATTTATATACTATATGGCCCAGCCAAACTGACCTTCTTACTGTTCTTCCCCAATAAAATTCCATTCTTGTCTCCATGCCTTTTCATAGTCCTATATCCCACATTTTGAAACCTTATTGTTTGACACCAGCCAGTGTTGAAATGCCATTTTCCCACATTCAACCTCTGCAGGCACCCAATAGGTATGTTTAATTGAAAGATCAAAGAAAACAAATTACAACTCACAGGAGAGCTTTCAGAGAAGAAAGATATCCTCCAGTGAGCAATCTACTCCCAAAGATCTATATGCATCTCCAGAGCACAAATGGACAAATTCCTCTCCTGCTGCTCATAGCAGGTGTTATCACTCACAGTTCCTCATTGACTCTAGAAATGTCAGGCATTGAACTCCATAATGATGACTCTGCAGTTTTGAATGGTACCCTGCAGTGATATCAGGTTTTGCTCTCTTACGTGGATCCTCCGGTAATTCCACCTAGCTCCTAGTGGGCAGCACCAGCATTGTTTCCTAGTCATGAACAATCTATCTGCTAAAGTAAATGTTCCTCTGCCATCGGGTGTAGGTTTTACCACTGCAATTCCATTCCACTTGTAGCCCATGTAAGTTCTGAAGGTCCTTATTCCAATTCCCACTCTCATAGATGAGTCTTGTATCCCTACGTTTTCCCCTCATTGTCCTAGAGGGATCACTGAAGATTTGGGGGGGTAATTAATGCCACTTGCTTGAGCCCCCACTGGTGTGTTCCCCCCCAGACTATCCATTAATAATAATTTAATCATGTAGCCTTAAGCAGTTTTTAGTAAAGGGTACTTACAAAGGTAGTATATTAACAATTGTCACAAAACATCTACCCTAAAGTCCGTGGTATACTTTCTCACAATTACTTATAAATTCCAGGAGAAAGCGGTCTTAAACTTAGATTATATGACAAAGAGGTATTTCACAGCTCTCAGTTGATGGAATTTCTTTTTTTCACCCATTTATGAAGTATTTAAGAAGTTCTCCTTAGGTTAATATGGACGTATGTTTTTAATGATTTCACATGTATAATTGATATCAAATTGCTTGCTTCCTCAAGGAACTCAAAATTTTTTTAAAATGATATTTTTATATGTAATTGGAAAATATTAAATGAAATAAATATAAATTTAAAAAGTTCCCTTTAGATCTCATATACTTTGTTTATGGGGTTCCTATAAACCTATGAAACAATTTCTATTCTCTCCTTGACTCCTGATGAGACATTATCATCTTCTGATCTGGGAATGACACTAGGACATTGATGAGAGGATGGAAGTCTAACACGCTCTGGAATCTTCAAAGCTTACAAGGGACTCCTCTTGGTCAAAGCTAAATCCTAGGCTTCTCCTCAGCCTCTCCCTTTCCCTGTGGAGTTTCTCCTCAGGAATGTTCTGTAAAGCCATGCTTGTTCCAGTGTTTCTAATGATTCTCTTTCTCTAGCTTGATAATTTATAGACACGCATACTCAGGGGTATGGCCAAATTTTCCCCTGTTTGGACACAATTCTTGTGCAACATCACTGTAGCTTAAAGAACTTTCCTCTGATTTGTTTAAAGTCTATGATTGAATATCTTCTTACTTTATATGGGGTGCCTTAATTGAGTAATTATCAGTGAACCTGATCCTTACGTATTCCATCCCATTCAACGAATACATATTAAGTGCCTACTCTAGTCTGCGCACTATGCTATGCACTAAGGATACAGAGGCAAAAATAGGACAATTCTTGCCCTGAAAGAACACACATTTTATTGAGTGAAAATAATATATACACACATATGTATTATACACACACACACACACACATATATATACATATACTGATATATGCACATGGATAATTTAATCTATAAATATCAAATTCCTTCAAATTGGAAATTCCTTTGTCATCTTGGGATTATCTCTTCTGCAGTGCATGTGTGCCTTCCCTTCCTACCTAACTCTTGTCCATGTACCACAAGGAATTATCCTGGAGAAAAACATCTAGATTCTAGAGATATCCTTTTCTGTGTTAAAAATCTAGAGATGCAGAGCCAGCCCAGGAAACTCCTATTACTGAAATTATTTCCTTTTGTTATTGCTCTTACCAGCTTTTCAATTCACAGATCCCACCCAGATAGCAAATCCCTGCCCCTTTCCATCTTCAAAAGAATCCTGGTCACCAACTTTAGTAAGTCATAGTGACTATAGATGCTGATGTCTTTTTTTCCTTTAGATAACTGAAAAGTCACTCATAGCAACAGTAACAACAACTGTAATAACTATCATTTATATGGTGCTTTAAGGTTTGCAAAGTCCTTTAATAATATTGTCTCATTTCATCCTTCCAGCAGTCCTTGGGAGAAAAATGCTATTATTGTCCCTATTTTACAGATGAGAAAACAGAGGAAGGGAAGGTTAAGTGACTTTCCAAGATGGTCAGACTATCATTATCTGAAGCCACATTTAAACTTCAGTCTTTCTGACTTCAGATCTAGCATTCTATTCATGATGTCACCAAGCTGCTTCTATTGATTTTAAAAATCAAAGGAAGTTTTTTCTTAATTTTTTATAATGCACTTAATCATCATTGAACATAAATATTTCACATATTTCATAACTATTTCAAATATGTTAAACAACAAAAAGGAAAGATGTATATGAAACTGTGTTGTATGCTTTGCCAAATGATTTTCTAAGCCATCTATGTTGGATTGACTTGATGGAAAAGTGGGGAAAGTAGTACACTCTACTAATTTCCCAACATTCATTCCTCAGGAGATACTGCTCCTTGAGGGATAAGTGAATGCGGAAAATGGAAAAATCCCTGTACCAGCTACATATGTAACGTAAGAAATTACTGCTCTTGGGCAGGCAAATAATGGTCTGAATTGCACCATATTATGTAAATATTCTGTTCATGCATATTACATTAATTTTTAATAAAGCATCATTTATCTTGTAAGAACTATGAATTGAAGTTTTATCAAGGATTAATTAAAGGTGAAGAACCACAAAAGCATATTTTGACATCTAAATAATAAAGAGAAACTCAAAGTAAAGTGAATGCTTAACTGCATGGGGGTGGTGGTGGTGGAGGTAATAAAGATAAATTGGGAGGAAAGGCATTCTTATCTATAGTTTGACTACAATTACTAACAAGTAGAGAAACTGGCATTATGTGTGATAACCTACATAAAAGGGCACATAAAGAGCAATTGGCATAGAGTTTTTGACTTGGGTATGAATTTCCAGCTCAGCTGCGTACTTTTTGTGTCACCTTGGACTTCGGTTTCCTACTTGTTTTGTATTACCTTGGACTTCAGTTTCCTACTTGTTTTATTTCTCAAGTTCAGAATAAAACAAACAAAATAAAAGAAAAAAAGGAAGCTGTTTGGCTAGATGATCCAAGGCTATGTTCAACAATATATCTATTATATTATGACTGACTAGAGATTTAGGAAGTCTTTTTGACTCCCTTTCCCCTACCCTCCTTCACACTTCAGAACTAAAAAAAAATTGTAGCTAACTTTCAAAGGGCTAGCAGGAGATAGTGGAGAGTTGAAAGTCTTAGATTTGGATAAACCTAATATGAAAGCAAACTTCAGAACTGGAAGAGGCCTTAAGGATAATGGCTATTGGCTGCCTTTAGATTGTATCATAAGAAGTCTTCAATAGATTGCCTTGTTCTTTAAACATCTCCCCAAACAGTCTACCATGCTTTGACTTTCCCCTTGTACCTGGCTTATTGGATACAAAAAACCATTATTAAAATGGAGAACCCAAGGTTTCTCTTCTAGTCTCCTTCTATAAACTCATTACTTCATGTTAATTTATAGGATTAGCTAAATGTTACCTTGAAGCACAAAGGAAACTTGGTCTGAAGGGATGTGATTTAACAAAGGTAAATCTAAATGATATGAGGAAGGGAAGCTTACCAAAAGAAAGCCTTTAGAAGCTGAGAAAATGGGCCAGATATGGAGTCAACAGATTTATTTTTGTGTACTTTCAGAGGGGTATTTCCTTAGCAGAATATAAACTCCTTGAGACTAGGGATTATTTAACAAATATCTCCAATTTTATGTTGGAATTAGCAAACATCTCCTACCACTACATCTCTTTCATCTATCTTCTCTTCACTCTTAAACTGTCTGCTCTAATCCATGCCCATATCTTTACTTCTCATTTGTACTATCAGGATAGTCTTTTAACTGGGCTCCTTAAATCAAATGTCTCCTGAAGTTTTCTCCTAGAATTATATGTCTCCCCTGTACAATCCTTTGTCTACACAGCTGTCAAATTGATATTCCTTAAAAACAGATCCATTGGTATGCAAGGTGCTGAAACAGGCCTTCTTGAATCCTACAGAGCTGAATATAACAAGACTCCTGACCTCAAGAAACTCATAAACTCATATGTAAATAAAGCAAGTACACAGATAGCTATATTAAGTTCATGGTATAATGTGAGAAGTCATATTGCAGAATCTTTTCTTGAGTTTGAAGGATTTTCCTCATCTGACACAATGAATCATACTGATGTCTGTTTTACTGGCTGGCATAAGCTTCATTGAAGGATACAAAGACAGAAATGAATAGCTACGAGATGATCCCAATCAGACATCATTTCTTTCATATTATACCTCCACAAGGCCGGTGCTAAGAAATTGCTCTATCCAAACCAGGACTTCTGTTGGAGCTGAATAATCTTATGATTTCTTAGTCTCTAGGCAAAGGACTTGGCTTACTGGGGCTAAACCTCTCCCAGGTGGTGTTTGCCATTCTGAGTGCTTTTCCTCTTTATCCTCCTTGGGTATAGGTATCAAGCATATTCCCAGGGCCTGAGTGATGTATTTTGTGCTGGCTCAGGGAAGGTGTGATAACTTCAGTCCTTTGCTTGCTACTACAAAATAGAAAGGTATAACCTAAACATCAAGGGAAGAAGAAGAGATTTTATTTTTCTCTACAACCCACCAGCACTTATGTGTAGTCTCTTTACAGAAATAGTTATTCTTTTGATTTCATAAGTCTTATCCTGGAGTTACTTAATCCATTTTAAAGTATGTTTGTTCAGTCATAGGAAAGAGACCATATCTATTTATCTTTCTTTTTCTCTCTTTCGGGAGAACAGTATGGTTCTATGAACATTGGGATGTCCATAAGTATTGAGTGGATGACTGATAAAGCATTGGCTAGTGTCAAGAAAAAATGGTATTTAAAAATGGGAAAACTTTGGTATCAGTCTTCTCAACAAACTATGCAGCCTTACACTTATCAATCTGTAATAGACTAGGCTCCATTGGCAGTGTGATTGCCTGAGGAACTTTTTGGAATTGTAGGAAATGATGGATTATAGTTCTACCTCACTCAATTTTATTCTACAGTGGTAAGGGCAAGTCAAATAACATATGAAAGGTAGATATGACCAGGTTGAGAGAAGACAAATGTTATTCTTTAAGAGATGAAAGTTCTGGCACCAAAATTTAAGTGCATATGATGTGAAAGGAAACCTTGGGAGAAATATCTGTAAAGCTCTGCATCACACAGAGATGGGAGATGGATTGTTAAACACTATTGTGATTGAGGAACAGCAAATAATCTAGTATAGATAGACTGTATAGTGTACAGAGAGGAGAAGAATGCCTTAAAGTATATAAAGCTTGTTATGAAGAGGAGGGATCAGATTTATTCTGTGTCAACCCAGAGAGCAGAACCAGGGGCAAAATGGGTGGAAGCTGCAGAGAGTGAAATTCTGATTCAGAGATCTAGATTTGGAAAGAACATTGGAGATCATCTGAAGCAGTGGTGTGAAACTTAAATAGAAATGGACACTACTAGTATATGCTTAAGGATGCATATGGGCCTCGTATTGACTTAGGTTTAAAATGTAATATTTCTAATTTTTTTATATTTTACTTATTTTGTTAATTATTGCTATAGGCCACAGACAGAGCTGCAGGTTGGACACGTCTGATCTAGACCAATCTCTTCATTTTACAGATAAGGAAACTGAGGCCCAGAGATGAGAATGTCACACAAGTGACAATGGCAGAGTCAGGATTTGAACTCAAGTCATATGATTCCAAGGTCAGTATTCTTTTGAGTATACCATGCTGTCTCTACTAGATTTTATGTCAGGAAAAAATGCTATCAATTGTTGTTCAGTCATTTCTGACTCTCTGTGATCCCATTTAGGGTTTGCTTGGCAGAAGAGATACTGGAGTAGTTGGCCATTTCCTTCACCAGCTCATTTATCTAGATGAGGAAGCTGAGGCAAACAGGGTAAAGTGACTTGCCTATAGTCACACAACTAGTAAATGTCTGAGGTCGGATTTGAACTCAAGTCTTCCTGTATCCAGGCCAGGTGCTCTATCTACTACGCCACTTAGCTGTTCTCAATTAGCATTTTCCAAAAATGAAATGGGCTACCTTGTGTGGCAATGGGTCCACATTATTAGCAATCTTCAAGAAAAGTCTGGGTGACCACCTGTCTGCTACACTGTAGAGAGAATTATTTTTCTGGTATGAGTTAGACTGGATGGTCACTGAAGTCTGCTACAAGTCTGTAACTCTGTGATTCCATGATTTAGAAATTATACAAATTTTTAACCATCTCTTTATAAACTCTCTCAATTACGATTATTCTTAACAGTAAATTTGAAATCCAAATGAGTACTACATACCTATAATCACAAGGTATCAAGCTATTCAGTTCAACACATGTGTGCGTGTGCGCGCGCGCTCACACACACACACACACACACACACACCCCTTTCCAGAAGAGACATTCAATGAAGGTGTCAGCAGAGAAGTACGACAAGGTACTCTGTTAAATGAATGAATAAATCTGATCAGCATATCAAACATTGATCTCAGTATGCTTTAGGAAACACCATTAGAAGAGAAGGGAAAGGCTTCAACGTATTGACTTTAAAACTGTATATGGCATTTAGAACAAGGGGCTTGCAAGACCACTGGGCCAAAGGCAGCACAAGAACCTTGACTGCTTCACTCAGATATTGGGGAAAAGCTATTTCCAAAAGTTGCTTTTGGATTAAAAGTTGTCTAACTGGTGCCCAAGAACAGGCTCACCATTGAACTCGATTCTCTTTAGACCTTTCCAGGGCATCAATCAATACAGACTTCTCAGCTTGGTGAAGACCTGCATTGTAGAGGCCTTGTCTATGGTCTCCCTTGTTCAGGTTGGTCTGTAAAGCAAACATAAAGAGTTTCTTTTACACAGGTATCCCTGTTTAACCTGACAACCTTCTGGTGATTTGCTTCCACTCCTATGAGGCATTCTTCAGAATCAGCAGGATGCTTTTATATGCCCTCAAAAGGTTTTCAGCAATATGCCCTGCTTTCAGCATGTACAAACTGAATAAAATATGGAAAAATGGCTATCTTTTTGGCTTTCCTCACAACTCATTCCTCCACACATCCAATTATTCATTGAAGAAATATTTTTGAGCATATACTTTGTGTATAGTATTGTACAGGACTTGGTAGGGAATGCCAAGAAGTTTAACAAAAGTCCCTGTCCTTAAAGAACCTTGTACTTTTCCTTGGAGTAAAGATGCTTATGTTCCAAAACCAAAGTGAAAGGAATCCACAGCTATAAATATTTTAATCACAAATGATCTTCCTGTGCCTTCATTCTGTCTCCCCAGACTCAGAATCTGCACTGATTCAATTAAAATCATGCTTCTCAGACAATTCATTCCTAAATATATTCAGTTGTTTATTGAAAAAAAAATGTTGAGCGTATATTTGAGGAGAACTTGAGACATCTTATTTTAGACTTCCTCATTTTGTAAATGAGGAAACTGTGATCCTAGTGACTTGTCCCAGGTCATACAGGCAGCAAGTGCTGCCAGGATTTGCACTGAGTTCCTCTGACTCTCGCTGCTGTATGGCATCTTCCCTCCCACAATCCACTAAATTATGATGGTGATAATAACAAAAATAATAGCTAGTTTTTATGAAGCATTTTAAAGTTTTGCAAAGTACTTTACAAACACCACCTCATTTTATCCTCATAATAACCTTGAGAGATAAGGGCTATTACTTACCTCTATTTTACAGATGAGGAAACTGAGGCAGAGAGGTTAAATGACTTGCTCAGGCTCACACATTTAATAAATATCTGAAACCAGATTAGAATTTGTTTCCTATATATTTCCTTACATTAAAGATAATTACTTATCAGCTGTCTACTTCCATTCAACTCAATCCTTTCAAAATTATTTTATTTTTCCTAAACTAACTTGATTGAAATAAAGTCTAGATGTTTTGTCTTGCCTCTTTATTTCCCTTTGCATGCAGTAGGTATCCTGTCTTAGATGTAATTACTTACCTTACTGAAACTTTTCCCAAGCTTTCCCCTCCACCTCTGGGTGTATGTATGTACACACACACACACACACACACACACGTACACACACACACACACACACACACACACACACACACGAGCCTGCATGTGTAGACACATGCAAACTTATATAATGTTCTTACTAGAGAAGAAATGTGGTTAAAAGCCAAAAGAAGCAGACTCCTTTTTCTAACATATGATGCCCCTTTTCTTAATGCCTTAACAACAAAGCCGTAAAAAGTTATCTTAATTATCTGCACTAATAAAGGATGGGAGGTGCTGAAATAATCCAAAACAATGGCTATTTAAAAATAGACTTTTGGCTTGGAATAATCTCTTTCCTGTCCTGATATTTTCAGCATCAAACTAGATGGGAATGGATATTCATCTAAGTTATGTTCCACTGCATCTCTCATCAACCTTTATTAATTTCTGAGATGTTCACCCCAATTTACAAAAGACCAGTGAGTCACCTAGCATTACACAGCAATCAGAAGCAAAGTTAATTGGAATTAAGAGCTTCTAATATGTTTTCCTTCAGCTGTTTCTCTTGTTAGAAAGAAAGAGAGGACTGTTTTGTCAGAGAAGAAAGAGGGAGAATATAATTTGCAAGTGTTTAAAAATATTTATATTTCTGATTACCTTTTCTTTTTAAATTGGGGACTTAAGAATACTTAATCTCAGTGGGGAGAAGTAGCAGGCAGCTATTTGTTATAGCTCACTTTACAGTACCACTTTAGTAAATGCTTGTTTTTCTGAAAACCACTTAAGACTGTATGATTAAATGATTCTCAACAGATCATCTTGGGGGAAGGGAGAAGTATATCACTGGCAAGTTGAGCCAATGCCATTAGATAATCATTTTCAACTTCTGGGAGGTACCTCTGCAACCCTGAGAGAGGAATTTAGCCTTACTCCCAGACATGAAAATCAGTTGTGTGAGTGGCAGTTGGGATCAGGACCCTCAAACTTTATATGGACTGGACAATATTGTGGGGCCCATAAACCTCCCCATTAATATTTCTTCAGAATTAGAGGTGCATTTGTAGAGTCTAGAGCCAGAGAGGTAAAGAAGGAAGCGATAAGAGATAATTGGGCAAGTACGAAACAGTAAACATTGATTAACTCCTTGCTTCTTTAACCAGACCAAGGACAAGTAAACCTTGGGAAGGGCAAAATAGACTCGGCTTAGAGAAACCTCTTGAGTAAGCAGAAGTTGCTTCTTATGAAAAAAAAGAATAATTATGTACAGAAAATATTTTCCATTGATGTTTAGATGTAAAAGTAAATATTTTCTAAGGAGAAGATATGGCAAATATTGCAAAATGCTTGTTTTATATAGGCATGGCTTCAGTCTTTCAGGATTCTTATCTCTCCCACCCCCATTAAAAAAAGGTGATTCAACTTACTATTAAACAAATTCAGTTGTCTGTAAAGAGAATTTTGGAAATCTTGTATGTTAATCAAGGGCATTGAAATCAGTGGATAAAGAATGAGGACTGCTGAGTGAGAATGACATTTCCTAGTATTTACAATTCAAAACTGTCTACCAAAATGATTCCATTCCCCAAATACCCCTTCAGGAAAGCTGGCCCTTTTTGACAGGTGAATTAACAGGGCCACTGAAGGGTTTAAGGATTTACCTCACAGGATGTCAGATCTTTGCCCTGGCATTTAGGCTCTGTTTCCTATGTTCTACAGATGTAAGGAGGTTTTCAAAAGAGAATATCCAAAGAACCTGTGCTGGAGACATGCGATTTTCTTTTATTGTACAGTGTAATTTGACTCTGAGGGGATGGCTGCACAGTAGAGAAATTGGGAGTTTGCCAGTAAGAGAAAATAACATGTTAGTGAAGAAATAATCTAGGATGACTTACATTTCAATCAATTTCATGGATAAAGTCAGCAGAGATAACAATAACTACAGAATCAGAGATAATTTAAAGTCTAACATGCAGTGGAGACACTGACCTCCTTTCTTTCAGTTTGAATGCCCTTTTTGCCTTAGATACTAAGTTCCATAAAGTGTGCCATTGAATTCCTGTAGCATTGTTTTTTTCTTTTTTTTTTTTTTACCAGAACTTATGATAGCATGGAGGAAATATAATCGGTTGACCAAGGCTTACTTTCATATCACTATTGCTATTAAATGGTTTTCTTGAATGGTCATTAGATCTATGGGAAGTATAGAGAATATATTACTTTGACTTGATCCTTGTTTTCAAAGAGCTTCTTACCTCTGACCTCAAGCATAGTTTTTTAGAAATGTAGTACTTCATTAATTCAAGGATCCATGATTTCATTATTGTTGGTACCCTTTTAAAAAAAAAATCACATTCTTTCCACACATGAGTAGTTTTTTTTTTTTTTTTTCTGAGCTATTCTATTAGAAAAATCCATAACTTAGCAGATAAAAGTCTGGTGATGTGTATCTGAATTAAGTAGTTTGGTACTCTTGTGGTAAACATATAATCTGGTCACCAGAGTTAAATATGTGGGTACAGTGGAAAGAATGCTGGATTATGAGTCAGCAAACTCAGGTTCAAATGCTATCTTTGCCTCTTATTCCTTGTGTGACCTCCAGCAAGTGATTTCTCCTCTGTGGAGCTGTATGTTCAAGTGTTAAATTTGGAGGGGAATAGAGGAAGTTTGGTTTAGTTGACCTCTAAGAGACTTATTTTAGATCTAACTATGCTATGTTATAATATTATTTGAAGCCTTTCTGGCTTTTTGGACCTAACAGAGATTGTACTCTGTTGGCATAGTCTTCAAGAACTGGTAAGCACTTCCACATCACACTGAGGCATCAGATTAGGACAATATTGGAGAAGATGGACAGCCTTTTGAATAGGCTAAATGATTTCTTTCCCTTGTGTAATTCCCATCTTTTTAGAGGATGTCATCCGTTACTACCAACTAGGATTAGCAGGATATTTGTGATTTTCTCAGTAGATTCCAGAATATTAGCGAATGAGAAGCCACTTAGAAAATATAATAGTAAATCAGGTATGGAGTGTGTATTTATTCCATCCACATTTCCATGTCTGCAGTGATGATGCTAAGTTCATGTTTGATATTTTGTCTTTCTGCATAAATTCAGATGATTGAAACTGTTGTATAACAACAGGCTCAAAAAGACTTGAGTGAAGATCTTCCCTTGAACAGTAAGGCGATAAGCATTTATTAAATTCATATCATTTATTAGTCATTACACCAAGCTCTGGGAATACAAATAGAAAGACAAAACTTATATTCCAAAGGGGGAAGACAACTTACAAAAAGGAAGCTGAAAAGATAGGGTGGTCATGAAGATACTCTTTGCAGAGGCATGGTAGAGAAAGTTCAGAGTGCGGTCTGGAGAATGATACAGAGTGGACCTGGGTGCCCTCCTTAAGTGAAGATTCTGAAAGGAGCCATCCAATCCAAGGTAGAGGTCACAGAGGTAGAGTGTACTTTTAATGTGTGAATTCCAAGAGCTTTTGTAAGGAGAATGGGCTGCCTTAGAAAGTACCTATTTACTGGAGGTCTTCCTATATAGGTGACTACCTATCACTGATGCTGCAGAGGGCAATTTCTGTTCAAATTTGGATTGAATCAGATGATCCCTGAAGTTCCTTCTGACCTTGATATTCTGTAGTACACCTTCCTTCTTAATTATAAATTTCATCAGTCAAAGAGAATTTATCATTTTGGGACATTTATTTCTTTTAAGATTGAGATGAACTGTTTAAATTACAGTAATATCAAATGTGCTCACTAATGACATATCTAGTTCCTTGAGTAGTTTTGTGAGAATTTTGCATGAATCATAGATAGCATCAGAGGAGGAGAAGCAAATCAATAAAAACTTCTGGAACATAGAATCTGTCTTTAAGTCTAAAGTGATACAAGGTTATAATGATTATGACCTAACTCCCCCAGACTGAACACATGTTAAAAGTGGATGGAGAGGCAGCATCACATAGCTAGAGATCATATTGGAATCTGGAAGACTTGAGTTCAAGTACTGACACTAATGTGTATTGGATTTGACAACATGGGCAAATCATATAACCTAGGTGCTCTAAGACCATAAATTATAGATGAGTTGTTAATCTGCCCAAATAAAGGGCAGTGAAGGTGAATTTCTATAGATAGCATTCCCTAGACTGATTAAAGATCTGAACCCCATCCCCTCAAATAAAAGAATGGATGACTGAAAGATGTGCAAAATAATATACAAAGTTGTATAATTACACAATAACACATCCACAAATGTAAAACATAAAGCAAATATGTAAATTCCAAATAAATAGAATATGTAGCTGTCAGAGTGAGGGTAGGGCTTAACAGTAAAAGCTCCCTAAAGAGGTTGATTTTGGGGCAATTTCTTGGAGATAATGATGCAACAAGGATTAGCAGAGAGGGATGAAGGGATAGACTTGCTAGTTTGCAGGAATGGGAATGACTAAGGAAGGCACAGCATGGGAATTTGTTCTCATTGAAGGATCATAACTGTCTACTTTTTATTACTGTGATTCTTATTAAGAATCTTAACTATAATTTGTTGCCAAGATGTGCCCTAGTAACACACTAGCTGCCTGTGAGCCCAAGTGTAGTCCTTGTCTATGGATGACAGGGTTAGTCTGTCATTTATCTCCATGGTACTTATTCATGGAGGTATAATTTAAAGATGTTTATGCCTATTATCATCATTCAATACCTGAAGTCAAAGCATTTTGAAAAGATAACTGTTTAGCCAATTAGCAGGGCAATGTGTTTTTTGAGGCTTTATGAGACAGCCTGAGAATCCAGGAAGCCTGGGGCTTATACTGTTTTGCTTGTGGGACCAGACCAAATGTATGCAATGCTTTGTTTTCTCTATTGTTAAAAGTAGCTTAAAATCTTGTCAGTGGCATGTATGTGGGTCATCCTAGGAATGTATAGTGTGATACATAAGAATATTATTACTCTTCTGTAAGAATCTTTGTTTATGTTTAGCAGACCCTTATAGCATATTTCCTTGTTAGTGGCTGCTGGCAGAAGTAATTGGAAAATCTCTTTTAACTGCTAATATGAGGATAAGCAAATCTATTCTTTTTCTGTAACTTTTATTTTCTTTTTTGAATTTATTTAGTATTTTATTTTTCACAATTTTGGGTAAAAACAACTTTTTAATATTTCCTCAAGAATAATAAAGAAAGAAAAAGCAAAGTATGCTTCAATCTGTATTCAGACATCAGTTCTTTATATATGGATAGCATTTTTCATCTAAAGTCCTTCAGAGTATTCTTAGATCATTGTATTACTGAAAATAGCTAAGTCGTTCAAGGCTGATTATCTTAAAATATTGTTACTACTTTGTACACAGGACAGTTCACTTTGCATCAGCTCATGTAAATCTTTCCAGGTTTTTCTGAGAGCATTCTACTCATCATTTCTTATAGCATGATAGTATCCCATCATAATTACGTATCATTATTTCTTCATCCATTCCCCATTTGATGGACATCCTCTCAATTTCCAAATCTTTGCCACCATAAAAGAGCCCCTATAAATATTTGTGTACATAGAGGTCCTTTTCCTTTTTGTTTTTTTTTTTTAATCTCTTTTTGGATACAGACCTAGTAGTGGTATTGCCAAGTCAAAGGGCATTGAGTGGTTTTTATAGCACTTTGGGGGACATAGTTCCAAATTGCTCTTCAAAATGGCTGAAGAATCAGTTAACAACTCCACCAGCAGTTCATTTATGTCTCATTTTCCCTACATTCCCTCCAACATTTGTCATTTTCCTTTTCTATCCTATTTGCCAATCTAATAGGTACGAAGTAGCATTTCTCCAATCAATAGTGAGTTACAGTATTTTTTCATATAGTTATAGATAGCTTTGATTACTTCATCTGAAATCTGTTCATATATTTTGTTTGTTTATCAATTGGGGAATGGCTTTTATTCCTGTAAATTTGACTCACTTCTCTATATATTTGAGAAATGGGTCCTTTATCAGGGAAACTTGCTTCAAAATTTTTTCTTCACAGTTATGATTGCTAACTGTATTCCCTCCACCCTATCCCCCTGCCCTGTTTATTCTATCCTCTTTCTCCTTTCACCCAGTACTTCCCCCAAAATGTTTTGCTTCTGACTATCCCCTCCCCTAATCTGCCCATCCTTCTACCAACTGCTCCACCTCTTATTCTTTCCCCCCTCCTACTTTCTGGTAGGGTAAGATATTTTCCTATACCCATTTGAGTGTTCATGTTATTCTCTTTTTGAGACAATTGTTAAGGCAATCAGACTTTTCTCTGTTCTTCCCTTTTGTGATGCTAAGACTTTCAAGTCTCCCTTTTGTTTGAATGGGTGGGAATCCTCCCACCCTGGGCTATTCATCTCTTCCTCTGAAGTCCTTCTGCTTCTAAATAGAGATTTTATACCTTGTGATCTTATCCTGGTCACCAAATATATCAGTAAGGCAAGATTCATGACCTGGAGGATGACCATGAACATGTCTGTACAGTTCAGAATCACAAAGTACAAAATCTCTAGGTAGAAGGCAGAGGAAGTATAACATTTATTTAGGCACCAAAGAATCAAATCCCAGAACCAGTAATTCCAATTCAATATAGCAGTAATTGTATTCCAGAATCAATAAGTCCATGTCAATGTAGGGACAAGGAGATTAAAACACAGTATTACAGCAAAGAGCCAAATCACCCTGTAACATTCCCCGCCCCCTGCCCCAGGGCCTTCCCATAAACAATCATTCACAAATTCTAACTGTTTGCCTGCCTGTGTCCTCTCCCCCTTCAGTCCACTGATCTGTAGCTCTCTAGTCTTCACTGTCCCCTCAGCACTCTCTTATGCAGCTCTGTGGACTTGGAGTTCTTACTCCTTCTCCTTGGGCTGAATTCTGAAGTCTGGCTTCTCTCCTGACTTCTGAATTCTCCGTTCTGGTTCTCACTAGGTACCTTCTGGGTATATATGTTCTTTTTAGGGCCTGAGGGCTTCACACCCAAAAGGCGAAAGAGTATGGGAAAGATCTTTAATCACTGATTGGCATCACAAAGGTATGGGCCTGCCTCTCTTAACTGGCCCCACCTGAGGCCTATTGAATGGGTAGGAAAGATCTTCAATCACATTATCACCCCACCAATTCTGAAGAAAGCAAGATTCACTCACTCCCCCTTACCTCTCCCATTTCCCTCCAACACTGTAAAAGCTTTTTCTTGCTTCTTTTATGTGAGATAGTTTACCCTATTCTACCTCTCCCTTTCCCTTTCTCCCAGTGGATTCCTTTCACCCCTTAATTTTATTTTTTAAAGATAGCATCCCTTCATATTCAACTCACAGCTATGCCCTCTTTCTATATATACTCTTTCTAACTGCCCTAATAATGAGAAAGTTCTTATGAATTACAAGTGTTGTCTTCCCATGTAGGAATGTAAACAATTTAAGTTTGTTAAGTCTTTTATGATTTCCCTTTCCTGTTTATCTTTCTATGTTTCTCTTGAGTCTTGTATTTGAAAGTCAAATTTTCTGGGTCTTTTCATCAAGAATGTTTGAAAGTCCTCTATTTCTTTGAATATCCATTTTTTTCCCCCTGAAGAATTATGCTCACTTTTGCTGAGTAGGTGATTCTTTGTTGTAATCTTAGCTCTTTTGCCCTCTGGAATATCATGTTCTAAATCCACTGATCCATTGATGTGGAAGCTGCCTAATCTTGTGTTATCCTGATTATGGCTCCATGATATTTGAATTGTTTCTTTCTAGCTCCTTGCAATATTTTCTCCATGACCTGGGAGCTCTGGAATTTGGCTATATTTTTCCTGGGATTTTTCATTTTGGGATCGCTTTCAAGAGATGATCATTCTTTTAACTCCCATTTTGCCCTCTGGTTCTAAAACATCAGGGCAGTTTTCCTTGGTAATTTCTTGAAAAATGATGTCTAGGCTCTTTTATTTGTGATGGCTTTCAGGTTGACCAATAATTCTTAAATTATCTCTCATGGATCTATTTTCCTGGTCAGTTGTTTTTTTCCAATAAGATATTTCTCATTATCTTCTATTTTTTCATTCTTTTAGTTTTATTTTATCATTTCTTGATTTCTCATGCAGTCATTAGCTTCCATTTGCTCAATTCTGATTTTTAAGGAATTATTTTCTTTAGTGCATTTTTGTGCCTTGTTTTCCATTTGGCCAATTCTACTTTTCCAGGCATTCTTCTCTTTGGCTTTTTGTGGCCTAGTCTGTTTTTTAAAGTGTTATTTTCTTCTGTATTTTTTGTGCTTCCTTTACCAAGCTGTTGACTTAGTTTTTTTTATGATTTTCTTGCATCACTGTTATTTTTCATCCCAACTTTTCCTCTACCTTTATTACTTGATTTTCAAAATTATTTCTGAGCTCTTTCATGTCCTGAGACCAATTCATATTTTTTTTCTTGGAGGCTTGGATGTAGAAGCTTTGATTTTATTTTCCTCTGAGTATGTGTTTTCATCTTCCTTGTCACCATAGTAACTTTCTATAGTCAGAATTTTTTTTTCTGTTTTCTAATTTTCCAGCCTACTTCTTGACTTTTAACTCTTTGTTAAGGTGGAGCTCTTTTTCCAGGGGAGAGGGCATGCTGTCCCAAGCTTTAAGGGTTTGTGCAGCTGTTTCCAGAGATAGTTCTAAGGACCTGTAAATTTTCAGTTCTTCTAAGTTGGTATGGTCTCAGGAGAGGTGTGTTTACTACTCTTCTGGCTGATGCTTTGGTCTATGAATGACTACAAGCATTCTTTTCTGCCCTGGAACCATGAAGAGGGTCTCCCACTGCACTGTGGCCATGAGCTCTGGTGTGTTAGTGCTTCTCTTCACCTTGGAACTGCCCCCAGGACTGTGTATGGGCAAAGTAACAGTATTGCCATAGTGCTAACAAAGAGACCCCTGTAATCTCCTCTTGACCAGTTGTTTGACCCCCCCTTACTGTCTGTGGGGTAAGAGCTCTGGAAGCAGCTGTTGCTGCTGCTGCTGCTGATTTAATCACTCCCAAGGCCTGCTCCTGGTTTGCTCTGGCTGCAGCTGTGTTGGAGCACCCTGCCCTGGACTGTGCTCCACTCTCACCCATGTGTGACAGACCTTTTCTGCAAAACTTCTAAGTTGTCTTTGGCTGGAAAATTATTTCACTGGGTCTTTTTGAGGGATGTGCTGTTCCAGGAATGGTTTTAAGGCATTATTTAAAGGTGTTCAGAGGGGTTTGGGGGAGAGTTCAGTTGAGTCACTGCCTTTTCTCTGCCACCTTGGCTCTGCCACTACGCAAATCTTGCCTTTATTAATATTTTTATTTGGGAGTAAGAATAGGACATTCTGATTGATTTGGACTTTGACAGTAATCTGGTTGTTTATTTCCTCCCTATTTCAGAGAAGAACAAAATTTGAGAAGTGGAAAATTGGGATGGGTTCCAGTGGCCGTTTAGACTGGCTTTATGTCTGAAAGGAATCCACACCATAACATATTAGAAAGGTATTCACCCATCCTTGGTTTAAAGACTACCAATGAGTAAAATGGGACAGCTAGATGGCACAGTAGATAGAGCACTGGGATTGGAATCAAGAAGACTTAGTTCAAGTCCAGCCTCAGACACTTAATGGCTATGTAACCATGGGCAAGTCACTTAATTTTGTTTGCCTCAGTTTCCTCCTCTGTTACATGAGCTGGAAAAAGAAATGGCAAACCTCTCCAGTATCTTTGTCAAGAAAAGCCCAAATGGGGTCATGAAGAGTTGGACATGACTTAAATGACTGAACAACAACAAATAAGTAGGAACCCATCAACTCTCATGGCAATGCACTCTACTTTTGAAGTATTCTAGTTGTTAGGGAAATTTGTTTTGACATCAACCCTAAATCTGTCTCTTTACAACTTCTACACACTGCTATTGGTTTTGCCCTTAGGGCCCTGGTAGAATAAGTTTAATCTTCTTCCATATAATAGTTCATCCAGAATTTGAAAGTAGCTTTCTTTTAGCACTTTTAGTAATTTTTCTCCAGGTTAAGCATCCCCAGTTCCATCAGTGGATCCTCATATACTATGATCTTGAGGCCTTTAACCATTCTGTTTGCTCTCCTCTGGACTCTCTGGAGTTTATCAATGTACTTCTTAAATTGTGGAACCCCAAAGTAGACACAGATGTGGTCTAACCAGAGCAGAGTACCAAGAGATTATCCTCTCCTTATTCCTTGAAATTGTGTATCTCTTAATGATTCCCAAGATGGCATTATTTTTGGTGAAAGCGTTGGCTCATGTTGAACTTGTGGTCCACAAAAATCCTCAGATTTTTTTTAGGCAAACCAGTATTTTACTTTTGAAGTTTTTTTTTAAATACAAATAAGACTTTACATTTTTTCTATTACATTTAATCTTATTTGATAATTTGCCCTATTGCTCTGGCCTGTGAAGATTTTTTTTTTGTTTGCTCTTCCTCCTACTTTTGTGTGATCTGAAAACATAGCATGTAATTTATGTTTGCTTTACTCAGAACGCTTGGAAAAATGTTGAACAGCACGGGGCCAAGCATAGGTCACAGAGTACTCCATAGGAGTTTCCCTGTCAACATATAACTGCATATATGATTGAATCTGGCTGACCAGATCCAAGTCCATCCAATTATATTAACATCTAGTTTGTGTTTCTCCATTTTTCCCACAAGAGTAGAATGCTTGCCATCATCATAGACTTTAAAAAATAAATGACATTTCTGCATTTTTAATAAAATGATAAAAATAGGATTTCAACAGTACAGTTATAAAAATTTAGACACATCACTTGGCATTTCCTGAAACTCCAGCTTCTCCTTTGTGGCTTCTTTTGGCATCTATATTTTCTTCATCTTTGTTCTCCATGCATTAGCCTTTCTCCTTGTGTGTTTGTGAAGCTTCCTTTGCTTCTTTGCAGGTGCCTTTTTGGGTTTGGGGTATGAATTCAGCACTCCCTTGACTTTTCAGTTTATTATTCCTGTCAGTAAAGGAAATTAGGTTAGTCTGGTATGACCTGTCATTGATGAAGGCATGCATGTTCCTTGTAATCATGTCATCCTTTGCTAAATATTTATCAGTCACAACTTTAATAATACATGTTCAAATTTTCCCAGAAGCCATAAACTTACTTTGGAGACTGCTCTCTTATTTTTTTTTTAAATCAGAGCTTTGCCTTTCCTCAGTTCTATGGTATTTCTCACCCTTGTCATGATCTCTTAAATATCACAGACTATAGCTTAGCAATTACATCTGCCATTTTTTTCTGTACCTGAGCATGTATTTCATCTTGCCCATGTGATTTCAGTTGATTGATGGTAACTAAGTGCTCTCTTATTAGTCCCTTGCTGATCTTGGCCATCAACTCCCTGTTAACCATTTTTGTTCTTTTCAGCACAGATCATTCTTCTGGCAGAAACAAATGAAGAAAAACAAAATAAGAATCAAGCACCTCTTTCCTTTACTATTTTTGTCATCATTCCATTCACTTCAAACAATATTCCTGTTCTTTCTTTGATGCTTCTATTTCTCTCAATATGATTTTAAAAATCACATTTTTTTTGTTGGTCTTAGATACTTTTGCTATTTTCAACTCATTATGCACTATTTTACAGTATTATATAACAACTTAAAAATCAATCTTGGCTTCCAATTTTTGGATACATATTTTAAAAATTTCACTTAATTGGTAAGTTCCCCAAACAACCAGCATTTTCCTTCCTCATTTGGATATTTTCAATCTTCAGAATTTCATTCTCGAAGGTTTCCCATTCCTCCTGGACTTACTTCCCTCATGAAACCTTAATTCATTTAATCCTACCTATCTTTCCTCTGAACTCTTTGGAATCATCTTTCCCAACATCTAGGCTTAGACTATCCTTGGCTTTCTTTTTATTGCAAACTCTAAATGAAAATGTTATCTTCCTTCCAAAGTTCTTATTGTTTCTGTCCTGGCAAGCAGTTTCTCCCCGTTAGTTGTTATCAAATCCAGTATAGAAATTATTTTTGCTGCTTTTCCCCCTTTCAAAGGGTACAATTACAGCAAGTCAACTATATATTTTGCTAATATTTCCCTTTTTCACAAAGAAAGAACTCTAGTAGTATCTGCATAATTGAAGTCTCTCATTGCTTTTATATCATGCCTATGTGCTAAGCTTGTGATCTGTTAATAGAACTATTTATCATTTATCCAGGTAGTCTTTAGTATGCTCAAATGGCAAAATCATTTATGTTTCTACTTCCTTTGATCTTTATCCAAACACTCTCTATCATGTCTCTTCTGTTTTCTCACTTGAGTAAACGTTTTTAATATATAATGCTATTCCAACACCACCAACTCTTAACTAATTCGATTTCTTTTGAAGGGGGTACATATATTCAGAGCCATATTATTATCATCAACTTCACTCTAATAGGCCTCAGTAATGCCCACAAAGTCAACTTTACCTCTTTCATTAGGATCGCAATTTCTTGGTTATTGCCTGGACTTTAGGCAGTTAATCAATTTTACTAGTTTCCTTTCTTGTTTTGTCTCCTGGAAATTTCTGAGTATTTCAACTTTTAGTCATTCTTACTCATTGTAGCTACTCTCTGTAGTATATAGATTGATAGATAATAATTTTCTTCATCCCTTGTCCTTTTTAGTTCAAACCTCTTATTATTTTTGCAAGATGCTCCACAAACACACACATTACTGTCTAGTACTATTTTTATTTTTAGAGAAGGGAATAAATAGTAAATAGTGTGAATATTCATGTAAATTAATTCTATCTTTGTCATGAAGATACTAATATAATGAATTGCCTTGTAGTTAGTCTATCTTCATTAATATAACATATATGTATGTTATCTATACTATTTGAAAATGCCATTAAACTCAATGGCCAAATTGGAAATAATAGACAATTTAATTAGGGCTTCTATATAATGTTTTTGTTTCCTTCAAAATAATAGATTCGTTAATAGGTAGTTGGAAGTAAGTGACAATGTACCAAAGGTAAGACAATTCATGACCTAAAATATGTTTTTTAGTCTTTGCATACATAATAATGCTAATCCTCCAAATTCGGGTTTTCATAGATTGTTCTAGCAGACCATAGGCTCAGATAGATCTTACAAAGCTGGAAAGGTTTTGAGAATGGACTTTATTAGCAATTGTTTGTCTTTCTTCTAATCATTAGCATTCAAAACATGGAAAAACTGAGTGCCAGAAGGTTGTCTTTCTGGTAATGAATATTGTGAACACAGCAACTCATCAACTATCATGACTATTATTTACTGAGATATGACGGGCCTGTGACCTCAATCAATGGAATCCATCATTCACCCTAATGAAATTACACACACACACACATACACATACACACACAGACACATGCATATGCATGCATATATTGCTCACTCGCGTTTATGTTTATATATGTGCATATGAATATGCGTGTACATGTGTGTGTACATATAAAATCCCTAAAGTACATTTACTTGTAAAATCTTGGTTTTTTTAATCTTTAAGAACAGAATATTCTGTAAGTTAGGTAGGAATTATTATTCTCATTTGACTTGTGTAAAGTTAAATCACAGAAATGCTAAGTGATTCACTCAAGGTGACATAGTTAAAAGCAGAACCGAGCCTAGAAGGCAGGTGTCTGGATTCCTGGTTCAGTGGTCTTTTTACTGGATCATAATAGAGCATATGTGCCATATCAAGGCTTTGCATTTGCCACATTCTCCAAATTCAAGGCTCAGGGGTTTTATGTTTCCAATAACCTCCACATATTTAGCTGTTGGAATTCAATTTACAGCTTAAAATGAAAATTGCTAGTGCAAGCAATCAAAAAGATTAATGAAAATGACTTGACAGGCTTCTTGGACCTCTAATATCTCTGACAAAACAAGATTTAGCCAAAGACTCAATGAAGTATGCACAGGCAAACTACTATTTCATATTTAAAGATCAAAAAGAAATTACTTGAGGAAAATTGAACATTTTTATCTTGAAAGTTGTTTAGAATATGTAATGAACTTATACATTTCTAGGTTTATCCATTTCTAAAGTGTCTGGCATCAATTAACTCACTGTCTATACAAATGCAGTAAATAGTGTTTCTAATACTTTGAACATGTGTGGATATATGAAAAAGATATAGATTTTTTATTTTTAGTTTCACATTAGCTGTTTCTTTATTGGCTTAAAATTTAAACATTGTCAGTTTGGAGAAGAAACACATTTTGATGTGATACAGAAATCTTGCTAAATTCCTCTTGATCCTTGGCAAAATTTATTCCAAGAAAAATAATAGATATATACCTATTTTAAAAACTATGGATATTAAAATCTGCAACAGATTTTGATGCATTGCTCTGCTGAATTTTAGGTTGAGCATCATTTAACTCCCTAAAGACCTTACCAGAAGAAAAGGATCACTTGTCCCTGTTCTCCTTGAGATGACCAGGAGTAAAATATAACAAAACAAAGCAAAACAAACAAAAAACCCCAATAAAAACCCACACCAAAAGGTCATGTCTCCTGGTTCTTCCCAGATGGGGTTCGAAATAAGGACAAATTAAGGTTGTGTTCACAATTATCACCTTTTTGATTAGTTAATGAAAGTTTAGATTATTGTTTCAAAAGAAAAAATACTGATCTCCTAACAGTGTTTGTATTTGCTAACAGTGACCTTTTAAAAATTCAGGTAAATAAGGAACAACCCTTTTCATTTGGAATCTTTATTGTCTTTTGGATTCCTGCTCACCTTCGTAACTTTTAATAAAGTTAAAATTCCAAAAGGGTTTGCCTCAAATCTTATTGCTTCACCTGCAGTAATCCTTTCTTTCTTTCTTCTTTTTTTTTTTTTTTTTGGTATATTAGATGGTAAATTCATTGGGTAAATTTATAGGGCAGGTAGGTATGGACTCATCTTCCCGAGTTCAAATCTGACCTAAGATATTTATTATCTGTGTGACCCTGGGCAAGTTACTTAATCCTGTTTGCCTCAGTTTCTTCAACTGCAAAATGAGCTGGAGAAGAAAATGTCAAACCATTCCAATATCTTTACCAGGAAAACATCAAACGGGGTCAAGTAGAGTAAGACATGACTGAATAATAACAAAAATTCATTGACTATTTTGTCATGGCTTTCACTAGAGGTTGGGAGAGGTAGAGTAGCCAACAAACAATGGTAATTTTAAAAGACTGAAGTTTTCTCTTTTTTTGAAAAAGGAGGCATATTATCTCTCAACAGTGGGGGAGGGGAAAGAAAATGGAAGAAGGTAAAACATTCAAAGCCTATAAGTCAAGCCACAGCCCAAACCATGTTCTAACCCTAAGTGTGTTTTTTTCCCTCTCAAAAAACAAAAACAAAAAACAATCACAAAACTTTGTGATAGTTTTATCACTTTTTTCATCTTCTCCAGACTGCATTTCATCTTCAGATCTTTCATTTCCAGACTTTTCTGGAAGAAAGCTGACAGACTTTTTCCTATCTGGAGGACTTTCTGACTCCTCTTTCTCTTCTTTGGAAGGAGGAGTCTTTTCCTTTGATGCCTTTGATGCTGTTGGGCTAGCCCACTTTTCCTTTTCCCTTTACTGTATTTAGTGTCATTGTAGTCTTTAACCTGGGTTTGACCATTTTCTTTTCTTTCCTTTCTGTCTTGGATTTCTTCATCATTTTTTTTGTTTTTTTTTCTTTTTTGAACTTCCATAATAATTACCATTATCACCTTCCATTAGGAAATCTTCATCACTGCTGGAGTCCGTCTGGAGTGGTGCCTCGTCTTCCTCTTCTCATTCATGAACATCTTTCGCAACTTGGAAACTCCTTTGGATGTTGATTGATGCTGTTGGTGAACATTTTTGTAATCTTCTTTCTCATCTTCATTATCCTCTAGTGAGTGTGAATCATCCTTCTTGGTTTTCACATCTTTTTCTTCAGAGTCCTTACTATCATCCTGTGAATTTTTCCCAGACTGCTTCTTGTGTCTAGCCACTAAGGGTGATGATGTGATTTTCTTAGCTAGAAGGGCTGAATCTCTTCCATAATCTTCATCTGCACCATCAGATTCTTGAAATTGAATAATCAACCATCTTCCTGTTTCTTACTGCTTGGGACATGTCCACAGCTGAAACCCAACCTCCAACAAAGCCAAGACCAGGACTCCTCCTCTCTGCCCCCTAATCCCAGCTGCTTTGGTTGCTAAGGCCCAGATTGCTAGCTTCTCAGGCTCTTCAGCTGCTGGATACAGGTCCCTGGGATCTGCCAAACCCCCTTCTCTGCCTTCTCATCAAAATGCAAAAAATATGTATTTCTAAGAGGATATTTAACCAAAAGAAACACATTTTATTTTGGATGGGGGAAGGCAGGGCAATTGGGGTTAAGTGACTTACTTGCCCAAAGTCACACAGCTAGTAAGTGTGTCAAATGTCTGAGGCTGGATTTGAACTCAGGTCCTCCTGATTCCATGGCCAGTGCTACTCACTGTGCCACCTAGCTGCCCCAAGAAAACACATTTTTAAGACCAAACTTTTGGCTTTTAACATCTTTTATTGTTCAATGTCTTTCTACATAATACTGCATCATCTGGATGGATTAACCTTCAGTAGTTCAGATGCTATATCTCCACCCTGGTCTCATTTTATTCTATAGCTCCTATTATTGAGCTGAGCATATAAAGTCAACCATTACTTTGTGACCTTGGCAACTTAAGTTATAGACAAAAGAGAAAATATTGGCATTGAGTTCTAAATTTGCTTTCTTGTGCCCATTACAATGGCACTCAATTTTGACTATAAATTTTTATGTCTTTAAAATGATAATTCAATACAACCACATTTTTACAATCTGTAGAACTGGTAGAGGATAATATTGATCAATGATTATCCAGAATTATAAGGACTTAATCAGTCAACAAGTATTTATTAAATGTCCACTATGGGTAAGTCATTAGGCATAGCACTGGGGATGCAAGTACAAAGAATGAAATTACCTTTACTCTAAATGAGTTTATATTCAAATAGTTTCCTTTTAGTCAAACACTTCAACATATCCTATGCATCAAAATGTTTATTAACAGTACAACTTAGTAACAAATTTAAATAGAATGTAATCATAGAAAGATTTCTCTGCTGAAGGATCAAAATGGACACGAAATTAAAAAAAAACTGGATTGTCTTTTGATGAAATTAGTTCCTGAATACTTAATGCTGAATATGTTTGCTTTTCTTTCCAACCTACTCTATCCCCCCACCATGAAAGCACTATGAAGAGTGAGGAAAGGAAAACAGAGGAAAAAAATCAACCTGTATAGTAGGAAACGTATATGTACTTGTCCACAGTGTCCTTTCCCTGGTCTATGTTAAACATTAACATTTTAATACATTGATTGGCTAAAGGTGTGGATGATATTTTTGTTATAAAAAGAAACAGAGGTAACAAAACTTGGGAATGCCCAATGTGGCATAGTGAAAGATCATGGATATAGGGTCAAGATATTCCTGGAGCAAAGCCTATCTTTGAAACTTACTCTGTATCTAATTTGGTGCAAACCACTGAATTTTATCCATTATTAACAAATGATAAAACAGTCATTAAGCACTTGCTATGTGTTAGGCACTATGCTTACCACTGGGGATAAAAAGAGGAGAAAGGACAAAAGCATTTATTAAGTGGCCCCTCTTTGCCCAGACACTGTGCTAAGCACTTTTTTACAAATGTATTTTCATTTGATCTTCACAACAGCCTTGGAAGGTAGGGATTATTATCATCCCCACTTTACACTTGAAGAAACTGAGGCAGACAGAGGTTAAGTAGTCATTGTCTAAAGCTAGATTTTAACTCAGTTGTTTCTGACTCCAGTATCAGCTCTCTTTCTATTGTGCCACTTTAAAGAAATATGAAGGGAATCTCTGCCCTGAAAATGCTCACATTCTATTGGGATAGGCAACGTGTACATAAACAGGTATATACACAACAAATGTATACAGAATGTTGTTCAGTAGTTTTAGCCATGTCTGACTCTTTGTGGTTCCATTTAGGGTTGGTTTTCTTGGCAAAGACACTGGAGTTGTTTGCCATTTCCTTCTCCAACTCATTTTATAGATGAAGAAACATACATATGAAATAAAAGTATCCTTATATATAAAATTAGGATAGTAGTACTTGTACTACCCACCTCCTAGAAGTATTATGAGGAAAGCTTCTTTATGTAAGCCATAAATACAGTATTATCATGTTGCTATTTAATATAAGAGATGATCAAATCAGAATTTAAAATGATCTTAATGGGATATAACTATAAGTTGAGGCCAACTAGATTAAATATAACTGGGATAAATGTAACATCTTGCACTTAGATTAAAACACAACTACATAATAATAGAATGGAAGCATCTTTTATAGAATTATAGAATATGAGATGTAAGGAGAAATTAGATAGATTCCATTTTACTCCACAAGGCAAAAGTAGGAACAATGTATGGAAATTTCAGAAAGAAGGACTTGGCCTTGTTTTAAGGGGGAAATATTCAACTTTCTAAGTATTAGAACTTTCCAAAATTGAAATGGACTGTCTTAGCAGATAGTGAGTGCTACCTAACAGAGTGTCTTCCAGAAGATACTGGATGTTGACTTGTTGAGTATGTTGTAGATGGGAGTCTTGGTAGTATATAGATTGGACTAGATTGTTCCTGAGGGCTTGTAAAAAGAGAGTCTTTTAGAAACACCATACCCCACTGTCTATTCTTCATCAAGTTCAACATCTTGAGTTCCCTCAATCCATATAGAATATTCTTTCACTTAGTTTGGCAAAATTCATGTGATTAAAAAAAATCTGGGTGTATCTAGTTAACTAAAAGATTCATAGGAGTCAAAAATGTGGTGCTTAAGAAATTAAAATTTTGGCTTCATTAAATTAATCAATCATATGGCATTTATTAAGTGCCTTCTGTGTGCCAGATACTGTGCTAAGCTCTAGGGATGCAGGAAAAGGTAAGAGATAGTCACTGTACTCAAGGAGATCATGGGAGCAGAGTGCGGGGAGAGAAAACAGAAAAGTACAAACAGTATATATATATATATATATATATAACTTAAATCATAGATAATCTCAGAGGGAAGGCAACTTTCATCAAAGTGGATTTGGAAAGGAGTCTTAAAAAATGTGGCATTTTGGCTGAGACTTAGAAGAAGCCAGGGAAGCTAGAAGGTAGAGATGAGGAGGCAGAAAGTTCCAGGCATGAGGTAATAGTCAATGAAAATGCTCAGTCAGGATTTGGAATATAAGGAAGAACAAGGAGGCCAGTGTGCCTGGATCACAGAATTTATTAATTCATTCATCAACAATGATTTATTAAACACCTAAAGTGAACAGTGAACTGTTTGGCATCCAGCTAGAAGAAATTAGTGGCCCCTGTACTCTGCTATTCAGATAACTTCAGAGGTATTATGTTGAATTTTGTGTATCACATTTTAAGAGGGACACTGACAGACAGCCTAGTGTGACTGAAGAAAAGAGGAACTGGAATGGAAAGGAAGCTCAAGGGAATTCAATTCGATAATCATTTATTAAGCCCTTCTCCATTTAAGGCACTGTGCTATGTACTGGGAACATAAAAATAAAAGTGAAACATTTTATGCCCTCAAGGATCCGCTGAGTCTGTATTTGGTTGTCTTAGAGTATTTAATGGGTAGGTGTTCACGTAGAAAACAAAGTATATTTGTTTTGTATTGCTTGCTTTCAACTAAGGTAGAAACAAGACTAGAGTGGAAAGTACAAAGAGGCAGATTTCAATTTAATCTTAGAGAACTTTTGTAATAAATAGAGCAGCCCAATAATGGAATGTGTTATTTTATAAAGCAGCAAGCTTGCCAATATTAGGAGTATTCAAGCTGAAACCAATGTCCATAGGGCAGACATGTTGTAGAAGTCACTCAAGCATTGTGTTGCAAATTAGATTAGGTGACTTTTCAGGCCCCTTCCAATTTTAAAAGCCTAGATTCTCTACCCAAAGGGCAAGGCACTCCCAGAAAGTTTAACTTCACTAAAGCATTGTGAGGATTCATGAAGGAATGTCTAAAGTGCTTGGATAATTTTTCTTCAGGTACCTATCTTTCCTCAAATACATAATATAGATGTCATTTTAATCTGCTTGGCAAAAGTAGTTTACCAGGGTTCACCATCCTCAGAAGGTGTATGGATCACAGAAGTGTACATAATGATGGATCTGAAGGGTCCAGAGAAATCATTTAAGCCAGCTTGATGTCTCATGTATTCCACATCCCTTAGGTGTGGCCATTTGGGTTCTATCTGAAAACTTTTAGTGATAGGGAATTTCCCACATAAAAAGTGAACCCATTCCATTTTTAGATACTATTACAGGGGTGGGGAATCTGTGGCCTCAAGGCCACATGTGGCCCTCTAGGTCCTCAAATGTGGCTCTTTGACTGAATCCAAACTTCACAGAACAAATTCCCTTGGAAAGTTCTTCCTCATACCCTAACACTACACTGCATCTGTGATCTCTTACATGGAGGATTGGGGATTTCTTCACTCTGGTGCTGATCAAAACCCATCCATGCCTCTCCAAATTGTGCCATTCTCATCTGAGACCTTCCAGAAATTCACCATTGAATGTTGACACTGTATTCTAGAAACTTTCCTAATTCTTTCCCAATGTGGCATAGATACCAATACGGGTCATTCAGGCTCTCTATTACTCTCACTATCTGACTGGTCTATATGCTTTTCCATTCATACATTTCTTTAATGACTTCCTTCATGCCACTCATCCTCTGTAATTCCTAATTTATTCTGTGTTGCATCTTTCTCACCCTTACTAAGTATAACTCCATTTCCCTTTGAGTGGTATTTAACTTCGTTTGGAGACTGCTATTCCATGACATAGCCAAACAGTTTCACTGGTGTTACAAAGATGAACATTTGCTTCAGAGAGAAACCTGGTGTCAATAAAATAATGATATTTAATCAAAAGTAATGTACTAAGCCCTCCTCTTTGGCAATTATATGTCTGGCTCATTTTCAATAGTCCATAATCATAGTCAATAGCCATTTATTAAGGGCCCACTATATGCCAGACTAGGGTCACAAAAAAAGGCAAAAGAAAACAACATGTAAAAAGAATCTGAAAAGTGGTGTGTGTGTGTAGAGGGAGAGGTAGGTACCTACCTGGAACAATGGCATGATGAAGTAAATCCTGTAGCCAGATAGGAAATTATGAGATAGCAGCTCCAGATGTCCTGCTTAAATTAAGGATCTAGGAATAGTTTTCAGATCTACATCTTCCACTGTATCTAATAAGAGTGAGGGAAGGGCCTCAGGGGTGGAGTGGATACTGAAGAGGTGTGAATTTCAGTTGATGTCATCTTGCAGAATGATGGGTTTCTAGAGGTTATGAAATTCAGGAGAACAGTTGGGATTTGCCATAATAAGGACTCCATCTTAGACATATGTAATGATGGAAAATGTTCACAAGTTTGTTTGATAAGTCTGGAAAATTGAAATGCTTAAAATTTAGTCAATTTTTTCAATGTGGTTAATTCAATGAAACTTTTTATTTTTCGCATCTAGGTGGTATAATGGATAGAGCGCTGAATTTGGAGTCAGGAAGTTCTCATTCATTTGTTTTTCAGTGGTGTCTGACTCTTCGTGACCCCATTTGGGGTTTTCTTGGCAAAGATACTAGAGTGATTTGCAATTTCCTTCTCCAGCTCATTTTACAGATGAGGAAACTGAGGCAGACAGGGTTAAGTGACTTGTCCAGGGTCACACAGTGTCTGAGGCTAGATTTGAACTCAGCAAGATGAGTCTTTCTGACTCTAGGCCCAGCCACTCTATCCACTGCGCCACCCAGTGCCCTCAGGAGTCAGAAGACCTGAGTTCAAATCCAGCTTCAGATACTTAATAGCTCTTTGACCCTGGGCAAGTCAATTAACCACTTTCTGCCTCAGTTTCCTCATCTGTAAAATGAAGATGATAATAGCACCTACCTCCCAGAATTGTTGTGGGTATAAAATGAAATAATATTTGCAAAGCGCCTTGCAAACCTAGTAATACCGGCCTCCTTGTTGTTCCTCAAACAAGATATTCCATCTCCAGATTCTGAATATTTTCACTAGCTGTTCCTCATGCTTAAAGTCCTCTTCTTCCTATTCTCTAGCTCCTGACTTTCCCAGATTCCTTCAAGTCCTGGCAAAATGCCACCTTTTACAGAAAGTCTTTATTAGTCCCCCTCAATCCTAATGCTTTCTCTCCTTGATTATCTCCAGTTTAGCCAACATATATCTATCTTGTTTGTACATAGTTGCTTGCATGTTATCTCCCCAATGAGGCTGTCTTGCACCTTTCTTTGTATGCCTAGTATTCAGAACAGTGCCTGGTACACAGTAGGTGCTTAATTTATGCTTAATGACTGATTTTATAGAATAAAATAATGAATTTGATGAAAAGAGTTAAGCCAGTACTTTTGAGTAGCTCCTCTTAAACTGAGCTAATGAAAACTTTATAGCAAATCAATTGACAGAGATGGAATGGCAACAGCCAAGTGACAGTACCCTGTGATGTATTCAGGTACCCAGGCTAACCAGACTTGGACTGAAAAGGGATCTTGCTGCTATAGCTCTCAGTTTTTCCCCTCAGGCGACTTGTATGTGAGGTTCAGGAGAGTATTTAAAAAAAATTCACATACACCTCTTTTATATTGGAAATACAAGTAAGGATTAGACCTGCGATTTCATTGGTAAAGGAACTCTGCAATGAGGAAACTCCCCCTATCAGTGCATCTTGCAATTTTAGGGAGTGGCATAGATGATGATGATGATCATAATAAAATAGCTAACATTCATATAGCATTTTCTATGTGCCAGGCACCGTGCTAAGCACTTTGTAGGCCATTATCTCACTTGATATTCACAATAACCTTGAGAGGTGAGTGATGTTATACAAATGAAAAAACTGAGGTAAACAGTGGTTAAGTGACTTGCCCAGGGTCAAACAGATAGGAGTGTCTGAGGCTAGATTTGAACTCAAATCCTCATGCTTCCAGGCCCGGTGCTCTATCCCCTGTTCCACCCAGCTGCCTCATAAAACCAGTAAGTGTCAGAGGTGGTATTAGAATGTAGATCCTCTTTTGTGTAAGGTTCTCTGTGCACTATGATGCATTGCCTGTCTTCACTTTAAAACCAAATTAAAGCAAAACAACAACAACAACAACAAAAAACAAAGCAGCTCATCTTATTTACCAGCAAGAGGATTTTTTTCTTGGCAGAAAGGATTCAGAAATAACCCTTGCATCTCTCCCATCATTTCACTTATTCATATTAGATTAAGTAGATTACTCTAGAGAGTTCAGATAATGATCCTTCCTAATCAGCATGCTTTCTGAAAATGTGATCTCTGATTTTAAGATGTAAGGCATACATGCCATGTGCAAGGTTGTCGATAAGCCTCTTCCTGCAGATGCTGTAGAGAACATGTCAAAGGCAAAATCTAGCATTTTACAAATACTTTTAAAGTCTGGACATTTTCTGTAGATTTGTTTCCACCACAGAAAAATATTTCCCTAACTCGGGACAGAGTTGGCCTTCAAACAGTCTATTTTAAATCAGCTCTATTAAATAGGTAGTTAGCACGTGCCAGGCACTGTGCTCAGCACTGAGAATCCAGAAACGAAGATATGACCATTTTTGCCCTTAAAGGGCAAATATTCTTGGGGAAGGGTACACAATATACACAGAGAAGTAAAAAGAAAACATGTGGAAAGTAATTTTAGGAAGTGGGGGGGCATCAAACCTAGGAGACTCAAATAATTAATTGAAGGCGGTGACACAATTTCAGCCAGCAAGGTAGTGGTAGAGGTGAGGAAAGAAGACATTCTAAATTGAGGGACATTTTGGACAAACGTCACATGTGAAAATGAGGAACTAGGATGGTTTGTTTGAAATGTAGAGTTGCATACAGATTACAGATTACAAACAGAACAATTTGTATTTTATTGTAGAGGCAATTAACAAGTACTGAAGCTTCGCTCTTTTACTTGGTTTATAAAATTAGCTAATTATAGCCAGATCTGCACGCATATATGCAGCAGTCAAATATAAGCCTCTGGAGGTCAGGGACTAATTATTTTTCTATTTGTATCCCTGGAACCTAGCACACATCTTCCATGGATAGGCACTTATAATAAATGCTTGTTGAGTTCAATTGAATTGAATGGATCAGAAGAAGGGAGGCCATTGATTACCCCTCCCATACTTAAATAATGTAATAAGATACTACATCTTAATAATTTCTCAGATAAGGATAAGTCTCAACCAGTCAATTATATTATATTTTGTTCAAAGTGATAATGACAGGGAGAGTGTTCTGATTGAGAAAACTTGGTCATGTCTTGTATATCTATAAAATAGGTAATTTTTATATGTATATCTATAAAATAGAAGACTAGTTCAGAACCCAGGTTATTCAAATTCCTAGTGGAAGAAACATTTCAAGGGCCTGGCAGTAAAGAGGAAGAAATGAAGATATCTAGTGCTGAACTAGAAAGAACTGGCGGACTAGAAACAACCAGTGAAAAGAGAAAGAGAAGATAGTGGAGCTGTGGCAAGAAAAAGAGGAAGGGAATAAGCATTTGTATATGCCTACTGTGTGTCAGGCACTGTGCTAAGTGCTTTGTACAAATAGTAACTCATTTCATTTTCACAAGAATTCTACAAGGTAGGTGCTGTTTTATTCATTTTATAATTGGAGAAACTGAGGTAAATTGAGAGAAAACAATACTTGCCCAGGGTCACAGCTGGTGTCTGTGGCTGGATTTGAACTTAGGTCTTCCTGACTCCAGGTCCAGCACTATGCCACTTGGCTGGAAAGGAGATATCAAAGAGGGCCTGAAATATCTTGGTGTAGAAGAAGTGGGAATGATTTTATTATGTACTCAAAGACTGAAGGAAATTCCAAGAAAAGTCTGCTCCTTCTTTAACTTCCTTTCCCAGTTTATCTTTATTAAGAACCTTTGTAATATAGTCAGCTGCCTAATTATCAAACATTTCTGATAACCTAAATTTTGCCCCAACCAGAAAGAGGCCAGTACTTAACCAAAAGACTGCCATAGATGTAAAATTTGAGAGACACTTGGATGTCTGTCAAAGTGTTACATATTCTCCTAAATTAGGGCTCAGAATAACTGTGATTTTATTCTTAATCATTTTTAATTTTCTTTCTAAAATAAGCTACCTAAATCAAAAGACGAGGGAATCATATGGACCTTATGGGTCATTTTGTTGATTCTAGACTTAAAATTACCTATTTACTGTAGTAGGGTGTTATAAATTCAACCACAAGTAGGAGTTTGGGTTTATCTAGGTTAACAGACAATTCAAAGAGTTTATGATGGCAAAATCATATAATTGTAATTGTTGTTTGTTGTCCTTTAGTCATTTCAGTCTTCTCTGACTGTGGGATTTTTTGGCAACAATACTGGTTTGCCATTTCCTTCTGTAGCTCATTTTTCAGATGAGGAAACCAAGACAAACAGGGTTAAGGGACTTGTCCAGGATCTTTTGAACTGAGGGCTTCCTGACTCCACGCCTCTGTCCACTGTGCCATCTAGCTGCCCATAATAGCTAACATCTATACGGTACTTTAGCACCAAAAAGTTGGCCACTGGGAAATGGATATTTTCAGACAGAGGAATTCATGAAGATATGTGCTACATACATTAAGAGTGGTAAAACATACACTGATGGAGAAAGGGCCCAAGTTGCTGAAGGAATGGTAACTTAAAACATTAGCTAATAACTAACCTTTATGAAGTACTTTATGGTTTATAATGTTCTTTCTTCATAACAATGTGTGGGGGCAATGGAGGAAGGAAATATTTAACTGCAGTGGGACACCAAACATCTTTGCCACAATCAAATAGTTCTCGCACTTAGGGAACAAACTTCCTCCTCCACGAATAATAGAAACCTGTAGGATTTTTTTTTTCCTCCTGCTTTCTGGATTTGTGATATATGTGCTTCATTCTTAGGGTTGTGTCTTCAGCTCTAGAGCTATTATTAAGCAGATTTGTTTCATTCTGCAGTGTAATGCAAGGGTTTGGGGCAGGGATGGGAAACATGTGGCCTCTAGGTCCTCAAGTGCAGCCTTGGCAAAGATGGGGAACCTGCTGTCTCAAGGCCACATGTGGCCCTCTAGGTCCTTAAAGGCAGCCCTTTGAACCTAATTCAGCCAAAGGACCCCACATGAGAACCTAGAGGGATCCCTATCCTGGCTAGGGAACCCTGTACCTCCCCCATAAACATGGGTTGTTCTTTTAATATCAAAAGAAGAGACCATGGAGCTCTAGACTGATTATGGATAGTAGTTTAATCAGTCATTATGAATACTTACAAACGGGGCAATCTTCTGTGTGCGATGGCAGCGAGACGGTTCTGTGGATACCTGCTCCAGAACTCCAAAATCCCTGTGGTAATAATAGAAAACAGAGAAAGGCAGGAGGATCTAGAGAGTGCATTACTACTGATTGGTGGATATTTTTGGTTTTCTCCTTATAATGAGCTTGGGAGTTAAGCAGAGGTTATGCCCAAACATAAGTTTGTATATAGAGCATATACTAGTCACATATGGGTCACAATATTCTTATTATGGCTTTCATAGGTCATAGTATCATAAGTATCCTAGTATCATAAGTTTTGACTCAGTGTCTAAAGTATAATTTAAACAGGTCACCATGTTGGGGCTTTCACCTTTTACAGAGTTTCAGTTTTTATGGTTTTTCACTTATTGTATTTTAGGGCTTTTTCGCAATGTAAATCCTACAATATTTATGAATATTACCATATGCCACTGTCTTCAAATTTATTCAAAGTCACAATCATGTGGGATAGGTATTATAACAAATAGTTAATCTGAATTTATAGATGGGTAAACTGAGCTTCAGAGAAGTTAAATGACTAGCTTTTGGTTGCACAGGTATATCTGAACCAAGATTCAAACACAGGTCCAAGTCCAATACTCTTTTAGCTATACCGTAGTCTAGTACATTTAGTTCACTGCATTGGTGAGAATTTTCAAATGACCCCAAAATGATAATACATGCTAATTCTAGGTAATGAAAACATTAAACTATGGCAATTGGTGCCTAAACAAAAAGAAAGTAACCACTGATTCAAACTGAATCTTGACATTTCAATTTCACTTGGTGTGTATATGTAGATGAAATGTATTCTGCTTGACTTGGGCAATGGACTATAGAGTTAGACTTAAAATGTTTTGTTTTTTAATGACTTTAGTCTGACTGCATTAAACTCTACAATATTGCAGAACATCCTAAATGAGATCCATGTCCAAAATGTTCAGCTTAACTATCAACACAGGAGAAACCAAGCGTATGAAGCAAAACTCTTAATCAGAATATGATACGGACTTAATTGGACAGCTCATAGATTGGTCCATCTGTCCATATATCTTGGATAGATATTTAAGATGGATAATAGATTGGGTACAGAACTAATTAGGAAGAAGAGAAGGGGCTGAATTAAATTTTGCAATTTCCATGAAGGTTTCAAAAACCTTAAGTGTCTCCATGAAATAAAACCCATTAAAAAAATCTTTATTTGTTTGTTAATTCTATCTGGCTTTGGATTGAAGAATGATGACATCTCCCCCAAATCAAAATTAGTAGTTACCCACAATGAAAAAGTACAGAGAATAGGTAAATCAGGCATATTCACTATTATGATGGGTAATAAGCATATTACCACTGATGAGGCACGAAAAGTAGCAAAATCTAAAATTCCTTAAAAAGATGTTTGAGCAGAGTAGAAAGTGGACAATCAGGGGGCGGAGCCAAGGTGGCAGCTGGAAAGCAGGGACTAGCATGAGCTCCCTCCCTAAGTCCCTCCAAAAACCTATAAAAATGGCTCTGAACCAATTCCAGAACTGCAGAACCCACAAAACAGCAAAGGGAAGCAGGGCTCCAGCCTAGGACAGCCTGGATAGTCTCTGGGTGAAGTCTGTCCCCCACGGAGCCGGGAGCAGAGTGGAGCGGAGCAGAGCCCAGCATGAGCAGCAAACCAGATCAGGAGCTGGTCGGATTGTGCCCTAGCTCCCTGAATCAGTAAGCTGCAGCAGTTACCAGACTTCTCAACCCACAAACCCCAAAGACAACAGAGAAGGTTAGTGGGAAAAGCTGCGGGAGTGGAAGGAGTTTGTGGTTTGGCTACCGCCCCTGGGGCAGCGGAGGTGGGTCAGCTACAGAAGTACAGCTGCAGTTGCTTCTGGCCCCAGGCCCACCTGGTGAGAGGAATTAAGTGGTGGATCAGAGCAGGAGTGAAGAGCCTGCTGAAGATCTAAGTCCAGTTCGGGTTGGGGGTTCTTGGGGAAGGAGCAGTGCTGGTGTGGCAGAGCTGGCTCATCCCCCCAGGCTTGGAACATAGTTCTCTAAACTCTACAAGCAGTCATACCCCACTGAAAAACTCAAGGGTCAAGTTAGTTGACTGGGAATATGGCCAGGCAGCGAAAACGCACCCAGATTCAGTCTCAGACTTTGGATTCTTTCTTTGGTGACAAGGAAGACCAAAACATACAGACAGAAGAAGTTAACAAAGTCAAAGAGCCTGCAACAGAAGCCTCCAAGAAAAACATGAACTGGTCCCAGGCCATGGAAGAGCTCAAAAAGGATTTAGAAAAGCAAGTTAGAGAAGTAGAGGAAAAACTGGGAAGAGAGATGAGAAGGATGTGAGCAAACCATGAAAAACAAGTCAATGACTTGCTAAAGGAGACCCCCAAAAATGCTGAAAAATATACTGAAGAAAACAACACCTTAAAAAATAGACTAACTCAAATGGCAAAAGAGCTCCAAAAATCCAATGAGGAGGAGAATGCCTTGAAAGGCAGAATTAGCCAAATGGAAAAGGAGGTCCAAAAGACTACTGAAGAAAATACTACCTTAAAAATTAGATTGGAGCAAGTAGAAGCTAGTGACTTGATGAGAAATCAAGATATTACAAAACAGAACCAAAGGAATGAAAAAATGGAAGACAATGAGAAAGTGGACAATCATACAACAAAAGCAAAGGACATCCTGTGTACTAAATTAGCACCAATGTAATGTCAAGAGGTTTTGAGGAATAATTTTAATTCATTGCGGGGACAACCTTTGGATAATTTGCAGGTGATGTGGATAAGAGTTACACAGGGTGAAAAAAACATGTGGATTACTTGTGATCTTCACCACTCAAGGGAGTACCTATATTGATAAGATCACATTTTCTGAGATAGTGAATATAATCCTAGTATTCTCAATTCTGGTTGAAGGCAATTAGGTAGTATAATAGGTAGAGAAAGACTTAAAGTCATTATGACCTGCATTCAAATTTTACCTATCCTAGACACTTCACTAGATGTATGACTATTGACAAATCACTTAATTTCTCTCAGCTTCTATTTTCTCAGCTGTAAAATAGTGATAATGATAAACCTACATCACAGGGTCATCATGAAGGTCAAGTGAAGTAATGTACATAAAATGCTTCATGTGTCTTAAATTGCTGTCTGAATATTAGCTGTTATAACAACCCTCACACAAAGGAGGACAGATTTTACCACCCCACAGGTAGTAGGAAAAACTCCTCCTTTGTGTAGACTTTAGACTATCTAGATCAGGGCTGTCCAACCTTAGGTTTTTATTGAAACAATAGCCAATATATTTTCTTTTGCCATTTTAGTGAAAGCTCTGCAGTAGCTTGGCTTCATTTTCTAAAGCATTTATGTCAATTTCTACGCTTGTAGGCAGGCCACATAAATTGCACTGTGGGCCACATTTTGAACAGTCCTGATCTAGATAATCAAAAACTGCTGCCTAGGAATTATTATGATATCATCATCATCATTTTTATCATCATCATCATCCTCATCCTCATCTCCAGAAATTAAGTCAACTCTTAGAGTTTCTAGTTCTGAGTTGACATTCAGTTTAGGAAAAAAAAAGATCTAAGCATTGTGAAACAAAGGAAAGGGAATAATGTGGTGGGGAAAATTGTTTGGAGAGATTAAAAAGGCCAGCCTACACTTATTCTTTCTATTTTATATTGTTTACAGTGGCTATTCCCTAACATGTTATGCATGATGCCCCTCTTGATAATAAATTATCCATTGTACTATTTCTTAGTAACTTTCAGTTGTCAGCTTATTGTTAAGGAATGCATCAGAGTTCGTACTTCTCTAACAAACAGTTCTAAAAAGTGATGCTGAAATGCTGAGTGCTTTCCGATTCCAATTTTTTCCAATTTTTATTTCTAGTTTGAGATATTGGTATAGTGATTGCATAAAATGAAGGTCATGCATTCAAACCCCACAGTGGTCAGGACCTCCAGTCAGTTATGTTGTGTAATACTATCTTTTGTTATAATTGAGGTTAAATGAGAGAGGGTATACCTGGTGATATAAGGAAAAAAAAACAAATCCTTCACTATGATTGGTAAGCAAGTCCACACACATCACTTTATTGGTGGGACATTTTTACTGTTTTCCCTTTTGAAGCACTGAAATTGTGGGTAGTTTCGTCTTTGTAAACAAAGGAGAACACATTCATTTTTTGAATACTTATAAATAATGACCCCAGGGCAAACTTTTCCTGATTTGGTGGGGCCAATTTTAAAATCCCCAGGGGGAGATTGTTTTTTTAAGAATGATTTTAATCAAATTCTTTGAGAATCACTAGGAAAATTGAGGAAGGATTTACATCAGCAACTAGGTACAAGGGTGTCTAATTACTGTTGTACCACTGCATCCCTTTTTCTGGAATGTAACTACATAAAATGGCAGTTTTAATAGAGGCCCCCTTGACAAGCAAGAGAAATGATTGTAAGCCTTGAAAATTCTTTAGCTACTGTCATTGTTGTAATCAGCCAGTAAAATCCCCTTGTGTATATGTGTTATGTACACATACATGTTAAGCTTGAAATATGCAAAATGTATACGCAAAGATATAGAAAAATGATTTTCACTTGGGTAGATCCTATATAGATGATTTATTTTACAAGTTGGCAAAGGTAAGTATATGGGATAAGAGGTACAGAAGAGATTGCAATCTACATCTTGGGAGAGAATACTGCTATCAATAAAAAGAAAGGTATATTGAAGAACTGACATAAAATTAGGTATATTTCTAGCTTGGGCTTAATTTTATGGAGCTACTTTATATTAACTATATTTTTTTTCTCTTTTGGAGGGAGAAGGAGCTGTCCAGACTTGTTATTTCCTTGGTGTATTGTTTTCCCTGTAAAGGCAACCCTATAAATGCAAAGTGGCTGTTGTTCTGCAATTTATGGTCTTAGAGAGTTGCCTGGGGTACTGAGAATCAAGTCAAGTCAATACAGATTTGTTTAAGCACTCACTGGGTGTTAGACACTGCTAAAGATGGGAGACATGAAGAAAGGTTACAAAAACCAACTAACCATCCAAATCCCAAATTCCTGATGTCAAGGAGCTCACAGTCTAACAGGGGAGGAAGCAAACAAATTACTAGGCAGCAAATAATGTATACAGGATAAATTGGAGATAATCTCAAAAGAAAGGGTTTAAGGAAGTCTGGGAAATGGCTTCTTTCAGAAGGTAGAATTTTTGCTAAGACTTGAAGGAAGCTTGTCTTATACAGAATCCATGCAAGGTAACCTTAGAGGGGAAGACACTAGTATCTGGGAGAAGCCAACATTCAGTTTTTAGAAGGGGCAGGGAGATAAGGAGTAGAAAATGATTTAGTTAAAAATCCCTATCCTTCCTCCCCTCCTCTTCTACCACTAGAATGCCAACCTGTACTGCTTGATTTAGTAATGGTGAGTCATCACATAATCTTTATGTAATGAGGTATATTAAATATAAGTGTTCCAAAAAAGCATTAAGACTTTTGAGATACCCTGTGCATTAAGAAATATGTGGTTCAGTTGTTTTTCAGTCATTTCCAACTCTTCATGACCCCACTTGGGGTTTTCTTGCCAAGGATACTGGAGTAGTTTACCATTTCCTTCTCCACCTTATTTTACAGAGGAGTAACTGAAACAAGGAAGGTTAAATGACTTGTCCAGGGTCACACAGCTAGTAAGTGTCTGAGTTCAGATTTGAACTCATGTTCTTCTGACTCCAAGACCTGCACTCCATCTACTGCACCACATAGCTGCTTTTCTTGCCAAATTATTTGTTTATGGGCACAGTTGTTTTTAAGGTCATAACTAAAACAATCTCTGAGGGTGTAAAACAATATTTACAACTTTTTGAGGCTGCAAAGAATGAGAATCTTAGAGGATGTCCATTAATTAGGGAATGGATGAACAAGTTTTGGTATATAAATATGATGGAATATTGTTGTGCTGAATTCATCATTGTTATGACCAATGAGGATTCTAGAGGATTAATGAGGAATCATGTTACCTTAATCCTCATAGAGAGGTGAAGGACTCAAAATACAGAATGAGACAAATATTTGTGAACATGTCCAATGTAGAACTTTTTTGATTGACTTCATCTTTGTAATGGGTTTTGTTTTTCTTGTGTTCTCAATTGGAGAAGAGGGTTAGAATGGAAGGGGGAGAAGGAAATCTTGGCCAATCAAAATAAATTTTTAAAAAATGGATTATTATTTGTTGTCCTTTAGTCTTGAGATCCTACTACACAATCTCCATGAATCTATACCATCTTGTTGAAATTGCTACAAAAATTATACATGTAATTTTCCCCGAATTTGTTTCTTTCATGTGCTCTACATCCTCACCCCACCTCTCTGGTCTCCCATGACACAATGACTCTGCCTTCCTAAATTTCTGGGGATCCATTTCAGGATAGTATGTAATAATTAGACAATAGCATAAAGGAACATAGTATTATTGTGCCAACATAGGCTAATGTATGTTTATGTCTTGTTGCTTATCTATAAGACAAATTCTCTAAAGTTCTTAGAGTCAGAAAATGAATATAGTAATCATTCAGCAGGATCTTTTCTGTAAAGTTTCCTTCCTGTTTCCAAGTGAGCTAAAATAATGTGGGAACAGATCTTTCACATTGTTTTCTGGTATTCTTACCTTCAGTCCCAGAGGAAATGAAGAAGGACAAAGGCCAAGGAAGCAAATATAATGGGGAAACATACATGCTGAAGTTCTCTGAACATTCTCTGAGGTCCAAACCAAGCATTCTTTTGTGTTTTTCCCCCTCATTTGTTTTATTTTGAACTAATTTTACTTGAACTAATAATATTTCATGCCATAAAGTTCATAAAGCATTTTCTTCATAACATCTCTGAAGTATACATAGCATCATCTGTTGTGCTTTGTGGACACTCAATCCTCTGGGGTTTACATGATGCATCAAATTTAGCTCTTTTCTTTATTAGTTTAATCATTATGTTTTTACTATTTAAGGCTTCTTACAACTGTTTCTTTTTGTGCAATGGAAAATGGACCGTTTGTTATAGTATATACAGATACATAATATTCCATTCACTAGAGACTCCTTATTTTCAACTGTGCAACAAAGAGGTCACAGTAGATATCTGTTTTTGGTGATGTTATTTCTCCCCATTGATTTTTTTGTTCAAGAATAAAACATAAATGATCATTCTGTTTCTTTGCCTGTAGTTAAACTGTTTCACTTTTATTACAGCGAAAGAATGCCTCAGTTTCCACAGCTGCCTGATGGGTATCCTAAATCATATTGTTCTGTGAGGGTCAAATTAGATAATAATAACTCCCATTTTTAGAACTGTTCTTTATAGCAGTTCTGTGAGGTAGCTATTGAAGGTATTATTAACCACATTTTACAGATGAGGGGACTGTTGCTTAGATAGACTAAATGATTTGCCCAGTGTTTCAGACAGAACCAAGATTTAAAAGCTGGATCGCTTTTGATTCTTTGTCCAATGTTCTTTCCACTATACCATATTGCATCTCTATATTATTATATAGTTTGCTTTATAGCCAGCCATAAAGTGCAGTGTATATGTGTGTGCTAGAGTTATCTCATACCACCTTTGAAAAGCAGGTTGTCAAATGATTCCCTCTTTCTTACCCCTTTATTTTTTGGACATCATTCTTCTTTACAGATTATTATATTATGTTGATGGCATTCAGAATCTAGCCCAAAGACATTGCAGAGGCCACTGGAAGAGATCTGTACTCACTTGAAGGAATTTAGCTTGTTCATTTTCACAGGGAAGATTAATGAGTATCAGAATGGGCACCTTGTATCAGAATGGGCACTCAGTAGAGCTTGTCTAGCAGCATGATATCTGGGACAAGCAAAAAGGATAGACAATTAGCTGGACCCCAGATTTCAAAGGAAGATAAGATTAGGCTACATGGTTTTCATGAAATTTCTAGGCACTTTTAATGATGTTGTTTTGATGGCAGCAAAGATTCATCACCACTACCTCTGAAAAACTAAAGTTTATCACTGTCACAGAGGTTAATGGAAAGATATGTGGTAGTTTTCAGAATGTGACACATATAAATAATGACAATTCAAAAGGAGAACAGGAATAAAGGATAACATCTATGACTTATATGGCAAAAGGAGAAGATGGGTTGGTCATGAGGTGAGTGTGAGGGATGACAGAGATGGTCAGAATGCTACACTTGGACCCTTGTGTTGATAGAACAAATGACAATAGCCTCATATACATTGGGGAGACCATCTGTTGCAAATTTTTGATAGGACATACATAATAAGTTGCACAAGATGAGCAGGAATGTATGAGTTGTGATCTACATCATTGTGTGGAACCCCCAAATTTATGACACCACAGATGTATTTGAGTATTGAAAGATTTTTCTCTCATCTTTTATTATCTCTTCTGTCTCAAGGCTGAATATACATTCTTTATCAATAATTATAAAAGATATAATCTTTCATTCTACTTTATTTTTTATAGTGTAACTTTTTGTACTTTGACAATTCACCCTTTTGGAATTTGTTGCTGTATATTATACAAGCTGCTGCTGATTAATTATACTTGTTCTGTTTTGCTCCTAAGGGCAAAAGAAAGAGCAATGGGAGGAAGCTTCAGAAAGTTATATTTAGGTTCAATCTAAGTAAAGGAAAACTTCCTAAAAATTAGATCTGCTTCAAAGTGGGAGAGCTCACTTTAGGAAGTGTTGCTGTTGCTAGGATGCCTTTGCTCACATAATTGAATGATCATTTCTAAGTGGTATTGAGGAGAGGATTCCTGGGCTATTTGACCTCTGCTGCCTTTTATAAAATTTGATATTCTGTGGTGCTATGAAGATATTGAAAGTATAAAAAAGTCAAATTTAAAAAGAAATTAAACAAGGGTAAAGGTAAATCATGTAACAAAACAATCAACTGATCATATAAAACACAGCATATGTCAGCTCATTTTTAAAAAGATGTGAGAGAAGCAACATGGACTAGAGGACAGGGCACTAGATTTGGCATCAGGAAGATTTGTATTCATACCTCTCATCTGATACAAGTTGCATGACCTAGGCCAAGTAATTTAGTTTCTATGCTTCACTTTCTTCATCCTTAAAATGAAGTGAGATGGGGGAGCAGGTTGGACTTCATGGCTTGTAAGGCCCCATCCGGCTCTAAATCTATGACCTATGGAGACATGAGAACTTTTTTAGAATGTAAGTTAAATAAAATCCAGTAATTCAACATGGCAGTTAAAACGTTATGGTGAACTTGGTCTGCACTAGTAGTAGTATGGTGTATAGAATGAGAAATGGAATAGTTTTTCTTTTTTTCCTTTTATTTTTTACACTAATACATACTAATGTAATAAAACAAGCATTTCCATAAGAGAACAATAAAAAGATAATTCTACATAAAATAGCAAATCTACTATATATAACTTGCTATTCCTTTCAAATATTCAACAAAATTATCATGCATATTTTTTTCTACCTTCCTCCCACCGTGCCCCAGATATGGCTACCATTAGACACACATACACACAGACACACATACACACCTACACACATACATCTATATCTATCTATCTATAATCTTTCTTAATATGCCCTTTATAGTTAATTTGGATATTTATAATAGTTACAATAACTTAGTCACTCAAAGTTCTTAAAATAATATTGCTGCTACTGAATACAGCATTCTCTTGGTTCTGCTAGTTTTACCCTTCGTTATTTCATGTAAGTCTTTCCATGTTTTCTAAGATAATTGAGCTCATCATTTCTTATAGCACAATAATATTCCATCACAATCAGATACCACAACTTGTTCAGCCATTCCCTGATTGATGGATATCCCTGAAATTTCCATTTCTTTGCTACCAGAAAGAGAGCTACTACAAACATTTTACAACATATAGGTTATTTTCCTTTTTTCACTAATCATCTTTGGAAATAGACCTAGTAGTGGTATTGCTGGGCCAAAGGATAAAGGCAGTTTAGTAGCTCTTTGGGTATAACTCCAGATTGCTCTCAGGAATAGTCTGTCCATATTTTTCTCTGGCAAAAGCACATTATAAATATTTTATTCATTAATATTCTCCACATTGAGTAAAGAAATTGACAATCTTGTGTATATTTGCCAGGCTGCTGAGGAGACTGGAAATCATGCTATGCAGGAATTAGTTGAATGGATTAGGGATCGTTAGCATGGAAGAAAGAAGGTTTTATAGAAGAACATGATAGCTATCATCAGGTATCTAAAGGAATCCCCAATAAAAAGGAAGATTAAAATTGGTTCTTGATCTCCCAAGGAAGAACTAAAAACTAGGTGGAAGTTTCAGGGAGACAAATTTTAGTCTGATATAGATAAAATCTTCCTGAGTTAGTGCTGTCCAACAGTACAATGCATTGCTTCTGGGCATACTGAGTGTCCGTTCCTGGAGAGCTTCAGGAGGTGCCTGGATGACTATTTGTTAGGGATGCTGTAGAAAAGATTTTGATATGGGCATGGCCTATATTAGGTGATCTCTGAGATTCCTTTAAGCTCTCAGATTCTATGATTCTGTGAGACTTAGTGACTTGGTTTACGAATAATCTATGTAATCAGCCCCACCCTGGAATTTTACCTCACTTTTATCTACTGTATTTCACTGCATAATCATCACTACCACATAATCATTACAATCTGTTTTTTTAGTCTCAAAAATTGGTTTATAACCTTTTGTTGCATAATCATGCCATGGCATAATCCTATTCATCATGCCACTCAAAAGGTAAACAGAGCAGCAGTGTATTCACCAGCGCATTGTGAGCTGTGAGCCTAGAATTCTCAGCACATGCACATTCTATATTTCCAAAAGCTGACTTGAATGGTTTGTTTAGAGCTATACAATACTAAGGCTATTGTCACTCAACCCAATGGAGAGCCGGGCAGGTGAAGCTGCATCTTCCCAGTTTTAACATATGTTCACAAATATTCCATGCATCCTAATCTTGCATGAAAGACAGTTTAGTAATAAATTATTTTTTAAGTAATACTGACACAATTAAAAAAAAACTTCACATAATGGTCACATGCCACATTTTTCCAAAAAAATTTGGCGTAAAATATGCAATGATTATACCATGAAATATGCTTTGTGAAGGACTTACTTTGCTTTAGAGAAGCCATAAAGATGATACTTTGCCCTACTGAGTAAAGAATTATTTCAAAAAATCAGTAAATATTGAACACCATAGGATTTAATGTTATCTGCAACTTTCAGCCAAATATGATGACAATGGGCAGCTAGGTGGCACAGAGGATAAAGTTTTCTCAGTGAAAATATCAGAGCTGAATAGAAAATTTAACTTTCAAACACAAGAATCAAGAGAAGCATGAAGAGGTAAACAAGAAAGAGAAATTGTAAGGGACTTACTAAAGTGGAACTGTTTTGCTTACATTCCTACATGGAAAGATGATGTGTGTAATTCATGAGACTTTTCTCAGTATTAGGGTAGTTGAAGGGAATATATATATATATATATATATATATATATATATATATATAAATATATATATATATATATATATATATATATATATGTATAGACAGAGGGCACAGGGTGAGTTGAATATGCAGGGATGATATCTAAAAACAAAATCAAATTAAGGGATGAGAGAGGAATATATCGAGAGAGAGAGAGAGAGAGAGAGAGAGAGAGAGAGAGAGAGAGAGAGAGAGAGAATGGGGTAAATTATCTCACATAAAAGTGGCAAAAAAAAACAGTTCATTGGAAGGGAAGAGGGGGCAGGTGAGGGGGAATGAGTGAATCTTGCTCTCATCAGATTTGACTTGAGGGGAGAATAACATACACACTCAATTGGGTATCTTACCCCACATGAAAGTAGAGGGAAGGGGATAAGAAAGGGGGGATGATAGAAGGGAGGGCAGATAGGGGGAAGAAGTAATCAAAAGCAAATAGTTTTGAAAAGGGACAGTGTCAAGGGAAAAAAATTGAATAGAGGGAGACAGGATAGGATGGAAGGAAATATAGTTAGTCTTTCACAAAATGATTATTTATGGGAGTGTTTTGCATAATGATACACATGTGGCCTATGTTGAATTGCTTGCCTTCTTAGGGAGAGTGAGTGGGAAGGGAAGGGGGGAGAGAATTTGTAATTCAAAGTTTTAAAAGAAGATGCTCAAAAAAAAGTTGTTTTTGCATGCAACTGGGAAATAAGATATACAGACAATGGGGCTTAGAAATCTATCCTGCCCTACAAGAAAGTAAGGGGAAAAGGGATGGGGGGGAGGGGGAGTAGGGTGACAGAAGGGAGGGCTGATTGGGGAATGGGGCAATCAGAATATATGCCATCTTGGAGTGGGGGGGAGGGTAGAAATGGGGAGAGAATTTGTAACTCAAAATCTTGTGGAAATCAATGCTGAAAACTAAAAAATATTAAATAATAAAGTATAGAGGTGTGTCTGCCAAAAAAAATGAAAACTCCAAATGGGGTCTTGAAAAGTTGGACATGATTGAAATAACTCAATAATGAGAAATGGAAAAAAGAAAAATATCAATAAACTCACATGAAATCCTGCCTGTTTCCTTCTTATATTTTCATCAATATGCCCTTGTTTTATGCACTGAACTTTATTACAAAGTTGTTGCAATTAATTGAGGAAGTAGGTATATGTGTTAGTAATTGTCAATGTCTTCTCAGTTACCCCCCTCTTCTTTGGACAATATTTCCCTCAGTCTTCTTTTCAAATAATGTGGAATAATTCCCAATTAGAGCTATCATGAGAAAGAGTACCCAAAAACCCTTAAACTCATGTCACCTTAACACATATTTCTTCTGTATACATTTGATTAGATTCAGCTGCTCTTTCCAAATTCATGTTCTAAATGTCAATCTGAATTAAAATTACATAAATCACTTCTACTGTTTCACATAGTTTAGGTAACAGAAATGTAGAGTCCAAGTGTGAACTTTTTACTTATTCCAGGAGAGGAGACTAGTTCTCTTGAAAAACATCAGCTGATCTGCTACATTTCATATCTGGTTTTATCCTATTTTCAGTTTCGTCTGCAAGTGCTCCTAGAACAATTTGGCATAGATCTCAAAGCACTAGATAAATATGCATTGTTCTTAATATGATATTTAGTGAAATAAATGTTTATGTATTTATTGCTTGCAACATCACTTGGTGAAGTACATACATGGAATAGTAGATAATATATATTTTTTTCCTCCTCATCTTTGGCTTAAGTTTTTATCCTATCAAGGCAAATTGTCAATCTGAATTGAAACCCTATTCAAGAAAAAAGGAAATTGGAGCCTGCATTTTCTTGGAATTTACCTTCAAATACACTGTTCCTAATACCCTGTTATTAAAACCCATTTGAAGCAATTAGAAGGAAGGCAAATGTTGTGCAATCTTCCTGTCGATCAGAATTCAAAACATCAGAAATTTGAGATAAGCTAATAAACATAAAAGGGCTGATAACAGCAGTCCAATTATTATAATGAGCATAATCAATCATAAGCAAGGGATATTGAGACACTTGAATAATTCTAGAGTCTTGGAATGTCAATCTTTTAAAAGGAGATCATTTAATGATAATGCAAAATAGGTAAAAGAAATAAATAGAAGAGAAGAAGAATTAGGGGTGTAGAAAACCACCAGTGTGCTACTTGGAGCTGAAAAACTACATGGAAATGAAAATACAGACAATTATCTGTAATTCCAGGACACAGTTTTTAGGTTATTGATAACTGGGAATATATTTCCTCTAATGTCCAGCTAAACTTGAATCATTTCTCATGTTCTCATTTATTTCCATTCTGTCTCATTCCTTTTTAAGGTATCTAGTCTTACAGACTTGCACAGAGTAGGTGCTCAATGAATATTTGCTGAATGATGAATGAATTTTCTTCCTCAATACCTAAAGTTTATAACATCTCTTATTATAATTCTTCTTATGTCCTATTTTTGCCTGGCTATGTGGTAAGAATGAGGGATAAATAAAGGATACCCTGCATGCTCCATTGATATGTACAAAGTGTCAAGAGAAGCCGAAGGCCCTGGCACATTGAATAGATTGCTGATGGAAGATTTAAAGGAGTATCGGGAGGAGATAATCAATAATTATTCATACACACCTGTTAAGTGCTCATATGCCAGGCACTGTGCCAGCCTCTAGGGATTCAAAGAAAAAAACAAGAAGAGCCTTTGCCATCAAGGAGCTTACATTCTGATGGGGGAGTTAGCATGCATGTCTGGCTGAGTAGTCTTCTGGGTTGCCAAGGATTCTCAGAACTAGAAGTGAGGTAGAAAAGCATTTGAGGCATAGGGGACAACCAGTTGTAAGGCACAGCAGTTCCAGGTGGAGAATCCTGTGTGAGGAATAGCAAGTACACTACCACATTCAGGTTGTAGAGGTAGCTAGTGGTCCTGCAAGATAGAGTGCTAGGTCTAGGAGTCAGGAAAACTTGGGTTCAATTCTGGCCTCAGGCACTTGCTAGCTGCATGCCCCTGGGCAAGTCACTTAGCCTCTATTTGCCTCAATTTTCTCAACTATAAATGGGCATGATAATAGCACCTAACTCAGGGTTATTTTGAGGATCAAATGAGGTAATAGTTGTAAGGCATTTAGTATAATGGCTGGCACATAGTAGGTGTTGGTAAATGCTTATTCTTTTCCTTTGCCATAGAATGCATGGAGGGGAGTAATATATAAGAAGAGCAGAAAGATACAAAATGCCCACTTTTAAAGATATGGAAATCCTAAATAGAGGGGTTAATCTCTGACCTTAGAGGTAACAGAGAGCCCCTGGATTTTATTGAATAGAATGAGGTGTGGATACAATTTGATCTGCATCAATGGAGGAAGTACCCACATAATGAAATTATTAATCCATCAAATAGGATCAAATCCATCCAATTTCGATGGATCAACTCCTTTAAACTATTGAAGTATAGAGTCCTATCTCACTATTTCTCTAATCTCTGTCTATGTTCTCCTGCCCCCCTTCAAACCCCATTCTCCTACATTTAGGCTTAGGGTAAGCCTGTTTGCCTCCATCTTTCATAGTTATATCCCTGTTCTTTCCAAAATGCTAAAGTTCTACCTTAAATATTATCAGTGTGTAGTCACTTTGGATTTTTTTTTAAAAAATCTGTTTGGATTCAGTTTTCTTTTTATTTTAAGTGCCAAAATTGTCTTTGAAATACCTCACTATCAGTTCTATTCCTTGTGGCATTTCATGGAGAAAAGCAAAAAGTTTGCAATTTGCACATTCACTGTTTGATTAAAATTCATTTTAATCTAAGGCCCTACAGAAGGGATCAGGATAACACCATGGATTTGTTCATTGCTCCCTCAAAGAATACAGCCTTTGATGTCATGGCAGGATTAGCCGGCATGTTTGCCAGCTTGGGGAATCTAGCTTGGTTCCAATCAAGAACTGCAATTACCACACAACCAGGACCTTGGCATGCCAACATCCCAACCTCCTGATCCCTGTATGATTTTGGCAGCACTAATTGCTTCTTATTCATTGCTCTTGAGATAACTTGTGCATAAATTATCCAATTCTCCTACCAACTTGCATCTTTCATTTCCTAACTTTAGAGCTACATTTAAATGTGGGATAGTGCCATCGTGTCTCAAAGATTTTATAGGAAAAAAATAGCCTCGAATAATTCTAAGCTATACCAACTGCCATCTCTATGCAGATGACGTATAAATCTAACTATCCTGTCCTGCCTGCATTTTTGCCTGCTCTTTTAGTCTCAGTTGTCTCTGGGACAGCTGAAATTTCATATATTATCATTGGTGAAAGTTAAACACAGTAAAATCTCAGCGGCTCACCTTTCCTCTAAACTAGATAGTCAATCCATACCCTGCTTCCATAGTACAACATGCTACACTAGTCTACCAGGACCCTCTCAAATAGGTCTTAGGAGAGTAATGTTTACTTCTCATTTTTCCCATTGGATATATACATACTACGAATGAATTTTGCTGATTATTCCTTTCATGTCTTCAGTGGTTACTCTTTTTTTTTAAGCATGGCAGCCACAGTCTAAATTCATGATCTGGTCTTCTCTCGGTTACAGTATTCCACTTCTTGAGAGTGTTCTAAGCTTCCACACCTATTCCATATCTAGTTGTCTATTAGGAATTCCAGAATCTCCATAACTGGAATTTCTCAACTGCAGGCATAGATATGCCCTTATGGCAGGAGAGTGGGTCAGAAAAAATGTTCTGGGTGATGCTGTATTCCATGACCTGAGGTAGGGTTTTTCCGAGAGCCCCTAAAGTACAGATAGCCTGGTTTTGGGTTAGCTAGCATCAGGATTGTGAAAACACACACCTCAGCAACAATGATACTATAGGTTACATTAAAACTGTACCCCAAGAAAAAGCAATTCAGAAGAGCACACAAACTCTACACAGAGGCCCTGGCTTCTGGCTCTGTTCTGCAGAGTTAATCTTTATCTTCTTTTAGGGAAATGCTCAAAGTCTCTGTTCAGTCATTTTTCTGTTATATCTGACTCTTCATGACCCCATTTGGGGTTTTCTTCACAATTATACTGGAGTGATTTGCCATTTCCTTATCTAGTTAATTTTACAGATCAGGAAACTGAGGCAAACAGGCTTAAATGACTTGCCCAGGGTCACACAGCTAGTAAATGTCTGAGGCCAGATTTGAACTCAGGAAGATGAGTCTTTCTGACTTCAGGGCCAGCACTTTATCCACTGTGCCACCTACCTGCCATGTCTCAGCAGACCACAGTTATTATGACTGATTCCTCAGAAAATAGGATCATATTTGCTTGGGAAGGTCATTTGTTGGGGGCAACATAATAAGTGAAAAGAGAATTCACTCCAGTGTGAGAGGTTTAAGTTCAAACTTATCTCTGACACTTAATAATTGTATGATCTTGTGGCCCTCAGTTTCTTTATTTGCAAATTGTGGGGTATGGACTAGATGACTCCTGAAATTCTCTCCCATTAACATAATCCTCTCATTTTACATATAAGGAAACTATGACTTAGGTTAAGTCATTTGGCCAAAGATCAATAGTTAGAGGAAGATTCAGACCCAGGCCTCCTCATACCATGTCTTTTCTCTATACCACACTCCATTCTCAGTATTCACTTCCCTTAGGTGTCCCGGCTTCAGAACTGCCAAGTGCTCCCCAAAAACCCCCAGCCAAGTGAAGGTGCTGAGATGATCAACCAATTGTGTACCAGCCATGCTCTGTTATTAAGGCATACAGGAAACCTCTCAGGAAAGGCTCTGACAAGTTGTCCCATAAGCTTTCTTCAATCTAGAATTATGGAAGTGTTCTTCCCACTATATAGATAGATGCCTCTGGCAAAGGTGTCTTCTCTAACCATAATTTGATGTCCTCCATTATTCCTTAAGATTGTTTAAAATGTCCATTGAATACAAGAGCTTCATCTTCTACTTTACAACTCATCAGCAGAGCTATCACTAAGGCAGGACAGCTTGAGTCTTATCTCAGGTTCTGATATCTGGGAGGGGAAGAAAATTGTTCCTTCCCATAATAGCCCAGAAACAGTCACTTAGACACATCATTTACTAGTGTACATTTTCACAAAGGTAAGTGGGAAGGCCCTGGGAGAGGTAAAGGGAGTAGGTTGTGAGCATGCAAGTATAAGGAGCAGAGGGGAAGGAATGGATACTTCTTCTCCCAGCACAATTGCATTTGAGTTTAGACATTCTCTTGAGGTCTGGCTGTACTGCTGCTGTCTATACCCCAATGGAATTTGTTCTTCCTGCCACAATTCCTGTATGTGAGCATATTTTCTAGGCCTCTCTGGATTGTCTCTATTTTCTGGATTACCCAGTTATGCACTCTTTTCAGTACATGTTACTGGACCCTTCTCTCCAGGAATATATGAATGATGTTTCTAGCATTTATGCCATCACAGCCCTTTCTGACTGACATAAGTATACCAGTGAAATGTCTTGGTGGATTTTGTAGACTTATCCTTTCACTCATGTGGAGAGATTTGACCAAGGAAGTTTTCTGACAAATCTTAATTTGATTTGATGACTGGAATTTCCAGTCATCACATGCTATTGGTGAATGGTAATATTGCCCAATATGAAAATCAGATACTACTGTAGTTTAGTGGGTATTTTGAATCATTGAATGAAAGTTCAAAGGCCTTGTGAGTACTGAATCAAAGTTATGAAGTGGATACGCAGATGGCAGCTATTGTTCCCCCTGCTGAAATTCCTAAATGAATGTACATTATAGAGCAATATAACACATAATTAGCAACAGTGAGGCGCTCATGATAGTTTCCAAAGAACAGAGTACAGCAACATATAAAAGAATGTTTTTATGGGAAATGTAGCCTGCATGTGTATATTGATAGGGCATTAGAGAGAATTGTTATATCAGTATTCGTTAATAATACATTAAAGTTTAATAAGATGCATTAATTACACAGATCCAGTTATACACATCAAAGCTTACTTTCTATGGGAATTTTGAGGTATCTTTCTGATATCTTTTAATTATAAAATATCTGAAGACGTTAGAAGTATAACATAATTCTATAGTATAGACCATCAGATATATCCAATCAATTGACAAGCATTTATTAAGCACGAACTATGTTCTAGGCATTGTGTGAGGCTTTAGTACATTCTCTAGACATTATCAAACAACTTTAACCAAACTTTATGATTCTGTCTACACAAAGGAAGTGAAATGGGTAGTTAACCAATAGGGAAACTAGACCTGCATAGACAAATGGACTTGGAGTCAGGAGATGCGTGGGTTGAGTCCTGCCTCTGACACTAGTGGTGTGATCACAAACAAGTTGTTAGCTTCCCTGAATCTTAGTTTCCTCTACTGTGAAATGCAAATAACACTCATAGTACCTACCTCATAGGATGCTTCTTAGGATTAAGTGATAATTACCGTGTATAGCACTTTGTGAGTTTTAGAAAGCCTATATAAATGTAGGCTATGGTGATTAAAATATGCTTGGCTCAAATGGCATTTCACACTTTTGTTTTGGTTTTTTTGGAATCAGTCAGAGGTACATGGGTTCAGACCTATGATTTCATCATAGGGAAACTTGCTATTTAGACTCCACTGATAGAGAAGCACAGCTTGTGTGATACTGGCAAATGAAAATGAAACAAATGAATCAGAAAATAGTGATTTTGAGGTGGGAAGGTCATAATGATATTAAATAACTTTTATGTCTGACCTATAAAAATAACTTAAAAACAGATTTTTTCCTCAATAGTACTCTTTTTTAGTTATTCATTCTTCATTTCCAAAGAGGACCAATGACATCACAGGGATTTAAGTGATGCAGAGTTGCACAAAGTCATCTGTCTTTTCCAGAGATGCTGAAGTCCAGTAGAAAGACAAAATTAAAGACTACTGGCAATAGCCTGGGATGCAGCGGATAACCCTGGCATATTCCGTGTCTGGTCAAACTCTAAGAGCCCCACAACGCCTGCTCTAGGTGCCTTCATGGCCAATTTGTTGAAACAAATTGTTCTAATCTGCCCTCTCTGCCAGGGGATGTCTTTACATGCTTAAGGTAGACATCCTCCTAACTCATTTGTAGGTTTGAGGCCTGTTGTTACCCTCAACCAAGTTTAACCCATCTCCTAAGGCTATTTTATTTAATAGTTTTCCCAGTTACATGTAAAAACAAGTTTAACATTTTTTTTCAAATTTCGAGGTCCAAATTCTTCCCCTCCCCTCCCCTCCCCCACCATGTTGGGAAGGCAAGCAATTTGGCATAGGTTATGCATGTTTAGTCATGCAAAACATATTTCCATGTAGTGTGAAACATAAACAAAAAAAAAACAAGAAAAATAAAGAAAGCAAAGAAAAAGTATCTTCAATCTTCATTCAGGCTTTACCAGTCCTTCCTCTGGGGATGGATGGCACCTTAAAGAAAGCAAAGAAAAAGTATCTTCAATCTTCATTCAGGCTTTACCAGTCCTTCCTCTGGGGATGGATGGCACCTTTCATTATAAGTCTTACAGAAATTGTCTCCAATCATCGTATTGCTGCGAATAGCTACTGACAGCAGATCATCACACAATATTGCAGTTACTGCGTACAAAGTTCTCCTGGTTCTTCTCTTTTAACTTTACATCAGTTCAGGTAAGTCTTTCCAGGTTTTTCTGAGAGCAACCTGCTCATCATTTATTAAAGCACAATAGGACTCCATCACAATCATATACAACGTGTTCAGCCATTCCCCAGTTGATGGATAGCCCCTCAATTTCTAATTCCTTGCTACCTGTATAAAAGCTGCTCTATATATTTTTGAACACATAGGTTCTTTTCCGTTTTTTTGTCTCTTTGGGATACTCTCCTAGTAGCTTGATCAAAGGTTATGCATTGTTTTATAGTCCTTTGGGATGGTTCAAAATTGCTCTACAGAATGGTTAAATCAGTATACAACTTTATCAACACTATATTACTGTTTTAATTTTCTGACATCCCCTCTAACATTTGTCATTTTTCCTTTTCTGTCAAATTAGCCAATCCGACCCCTATGTGGTGATAGCTCAAAGTTATTTTAATTTTCATTTCTATAATCAATAGTGACTTGGAGCATTTTTATGTGACTATAGATAGTTTTGATTAATTTGTCTGAAAACTGCCCCTACATATCCTTTGTCCATGTATCAATTGAAAAATGGGTCTTATTTCTATAAATTTGACTCAGTTTTCTATATGTTTGAGAAATGATGTCTTTATCAGAGAAATTCAGTGTAATTTTTTTCCCCACAGTAATGATTTTTTCCCTCCATCCTATTTCCCCCTTGTTTATCCTAGTCTCTCTCTCCTTTTGTCCTGTCCATTCTCAAAAGTGTTTGGTTTCTGACTTTTACCTCCCCCCAAACTGTCCTCCCTTCTATCAGTAGCCCCTACCCTCTTTTTTATCCTGTTCCTCTCCTACTTTCCTGTAAGATAGATTTCTACACCCAACTGAGTGCGTATATTATTTCCTCTTTGAGTCAATTCTGATGAGAGTAAGGCTCACATGCTCCCCTCCCTGCTTCCTCCATTTCCCTCTCTCCCGTAAAATATCTTTCAGGCCTCTTTTATGTCAGATAATTTCTCCCATTCAACTTCTCTCTTTCCCTTTCTCCCTGTGTATTCTTCTTTCTCATCTCTTAATTTCATTTAATTTTTTTAGGTATTCATACCACCATACATTCAACTCACACCTCTGCTATCTCTCTCAATAATGAGAAAGTTTTTAGGAGTTATAAATGTCATTTTCCCATGTAGGAATATAAACAGTTTAACCTTATTGAATTCCTTGTGATTTCTCTTTCAAGTTTACCTTTTAATACTTCTTTTGCATCTTGTATTTGAAAGTCAAATTTTCTATTCAATTCTGATCTTTGCATCAAGATTGCTTGAAAGTCCTATATTTTGTTAAATTTCTATTTTTTCCCCTGAAGGATTATAGTCAGTTTTTCTGGGTAGGTGATTCTTGATTATAATCCTAGTTGTTTTGCCCTCTGGAATATCATATTCCAAGTCCTCCAATTCTTTAATGTAGAAACTGTTAAATCTTGTGTTATTCTGAGTGTGGCTCTGTGATATTTGAATTGTTTCTTTTTGGCTGCTTGTAGTATTTTCTCCTCGACCTAGAAGATCTGGAATTAAGCTATAATATTCCTGGGAGCTTTATTTTGGTATCTCTTTGAGGAGGTGATTGATGGATTCTTCCAATTTCTATTTCATCCTCTGGTTTTAGAGTATCAGGGCAGTTTTCCTCGATACTTTCTTGAAAGATGACGTCTAGGCTCTTTTTTTTTTATTATGACTTTCCAATGACTGTCCAATAATTCATAAATTATCTCTCCTGGTTTCATTTTCCAGGTCAGTTATTTTTCCAATGAAATATATCACATTGTCTTCTATTTTTTCATTTTTATTTTGTTTGATTGTTTCTTGATGCCTCATAAAGTCATTACCTTCCACTTGCTCATTTCTAAGTTTTAAGTAATTATTTTCTTCAGTGAGCTTTTGTCTGTCTTTTTCCATTTGGCCAATTCTGCTTTTCAAGGCATTCTTCTCTTCATTGAAGTTTTGTGCCTCTTTTACCACTTGACTCTTTTAAAATATGTTATTTTCTTCATTATTTTTTGTGCCTTCTTTATCAAGCTGTTTATTCTTTTTTCATAATTTTCTTACATTACTCTCATTTTTCTTCCCAATTTTTCCTCCACCTCTCTGACTTGATTTTTAAATTCTTTTTTGAGCTCTTTCATTCTCTGACACCAATTCATATTCTTATTTGAGGCTTTGGATGCAGGTGTTTTGATGTTGTCATCTTCTTCTGAGTGTGTGTTTTTATCTTCCTTGACACCATAGTAACTTTCTATGGTTAGAAATTTTTCTGTTGTTTGCTTGTATTCCAGCCTATTTCTTGACTTTTAACTTGATGCTAAAGTGTTTCCTACTTTAGGAGTGGAGGGGGCACTGTCCCAAGCTTCAGGTCTTTTGTGCTGCTGTTTTCAGGGTTAATTCTGGAGATTACCCTATAGCTCTACTTATCCTTCTTGTGATTTCCCACATCCAAGGTGGTATGATCTAGGGAGAGGGGTATTTACTACTCTCTTGTACTGTGCGCTGGTTTGTGAGAGACCACAAGCACTCTTGTCAACCTTGGAACAGTGGCCAGGGTCCCTGTTCCCCATGCATCCACAAGCTCTGATGTGCTAATGCCCTTCCTCACACTGGGACTAAGACCCAGGATTGAGACCCAGATCTGAGTATAAATAATGCAATAGAGTCCTAATCTTCTCACCCAATTTCCGATTCCCTTACCATCTGTGGGCTCAGAGGTCTGGAAACCGCCACTGCTGCCATTGTTTCAGTCACCCTGAGGCCTGCTCCTGTTTTGCTGGGGCCCAGTGTGCACTAGTGTGGCCTATGCTGGATTGTGCTCCTCTCTCATCCTGGTACAACAGATACTTCCTGCCGACCTTCTAAGTTGTCTTAGGCTGGAAAATCGTTTCACTTTGTCTTTTTGTGGGTTTTGCACTCTAGACTTTATATAGGGTTGTCATTTAAAGGTATTTGGAGGGGTTTTGGGGAGAGCTCATGGGAGTCCCTGCATTTTCTCTGCCATCTTGACTCCACCTCCCCAAGACAGTTTTAAACCTGCTATAAGTTTGACCTCTTTCTTGCCAAGGGTAGATTCATGCCCTGGCTGTATGATAGCCCAAACAGCTGTTTACAGCTATTGAGAACATGGCTCTATCCTAGCTTTTGAGTTGTCTTATATATTACTGCCCTCCAAATACTTTCTCATCTGGCCTAATTGCTGCTCCTCAAAGTTTTCCCATAAGCCTTACCTGCTTGTCTGTTTTTGCATTTGCTTGGGATCACTATGCAAACCACTTTTGATGCTGAGGCATTCACTTTCATTTGTTGGGGAAGATCAGGACAGATTACAAGCTAACAACCTGTCCAGCGTGTCAGGTTTCACCATGTTTTCTCCACATTTTCTCTTTTACTCTTTTCAAGATAAGGCACTCCAGATGTTCAACTGTTCAACAATTCAAAGGCTTATAATGTTTAGAAAAACCAAAGTCCCTGAGGGGGATTCCCCCCCACCCCCATAGTGTGGCTCAATTGACACAAAATAATCAAAATGATACCCATCTTAATGCTTAGAAAAATAAAAGAAAAAACAAATTAAAAAAAAAACCTTCAATGTTATAAGTATTTTTGCACTCAGTTTAGTGAGGGAAAATGTGCATTATATTAGAAAGTGGGTTGAATTTGGATTCAAGAGGTTATATAACCATTAGCAAAATACTTAAAGTCTTTGAGCCTCTGTTGTTTCAATCTGTTAAGTGAGATTGGATTTGGTGACCTCTAAAGGTCCCTTCCACCTATAGATTGTATAATCTTATATGCCTGTCTGCACATAGGTCACTGAGAGAAACACTCAATAACTGCTTTTCTGGAAAGTCATAACATTTGAAGTTTAAGTTGACATGATAGAAAAAGGATGAGAACCAGCTAGCAGTGTAAAGAGCACAAGTTTAGAAATCCAGCCTCAACTTTGTCTATGTGAAATTGGACAAATCAATTAATTTTTCTGCATCTTAGTTTCTCTATCTGTTAAATAGAAATAATAGTTGCCTTTCCTACCACTCATTCAAGATGAGGAATTGACCAGGAGAAGTCATATAAAGAATATAATAGGAAATATATATTACCAGAAAAAAGGATGGGCCATTCACAAAGAAAGAACAAGGTACATTTATAGAATGAAAGCTTTTATTAAGCACTTACTATGTCCTAAGTTCTGAGGATAGACGAAAAAAGAAAAAAAACCTGCCCTAAAGAAACTTTTATTTTAATAGAAAGATATCTTCAGATAGGAGGAATAGTGGTCAGGGAAGGGTGTTTTGGTGTGGGAAATCACAGGAAAGATAAATGGAGTTATAGGGTAATTGATTGACATGCTTTTTCTAGAAATAATTGAACTGACAACTGTTCTTAGAGTAAGAAGTGGTAGGGGGTAGATGATGTTGGTATATGCACACATGGAACATTTGGCAAGAAAACAACTGGCATGACTGATACAGATTAAATTAAGTTGGCTCTCCCTAATAAGGATAGCAAATCATGCTGTGGTGGTGCATTCTTGTAATTCTTGCTTCTAAGAAAAGTTGAGGTTGGTGGATATCTTGAGTTTGGGAGTTTAGACCCACAGTAGTTTTAAAGGCAATTTGGTCTTTCCTCTATCAAACAACAGTTTGTTGAACTCCCTGGGATAGGGGGCCACCAAGTTGTCTAAGGAGAGATAAGCTGGCCCAGATTGGGAAAATGGGATAGGGTAAGGCTTCCATGTCAGTCAGCATTAGAATTTAGCAGTAAGTGGCTGAGGGACTTCCAACCTGGGCAAGATAGAGACACCCAATCTACAAGACAGCATAATCTCTGGACCGAAGTTTCAGAGTTGAACATCTTAGCTTCTCTGGGTCATGGATAGCTTACTTTCTTGGATGATATTAAATGTATGTCCAGAGAGCTTGATCTAGGGGAAGATTCCTACCATGCTACAATTGGGTGGACCCAACTATGGCAGATTTCTCATGGCTGGGCAATCATGGTTTGGTTCTATTTACATTATTAGAGGGATTACTCATTAATGAGGTCACATATCCATCTCTTTATCCAAATGAATACCTGTCTCATAAGGTTGTGGTGAGAATCAAATGAGTTTCATGTATGAGAGGAATATATCCAAAGCAAAACTCACTATCTTTCATCCAAACATTCCCTTTTTCCTAACTTCCCTATTAAAGTGAGGGTACTGCTATTCTCCCATTCACACAGACTTTCAGCCTAGTTGTCATCCTCAACTCCTCACTCACTACCCTCCCTCTCTCTTTCATATACAGTCAGTTGCCAAGTCCTGTTGATATTGCCATCACTTTTGGTACAGTCCCTTATCATTCTCCTACCTGGACCACTGCAATAGTCTGTTGGTTGGTTTCTGTTTCTTGACTCTATCCCCACTCTACTCCATTCTCCACTCAGTTTTCAAATTAATTTCCTAAAATGCAAGTCTGATCATGTCACCCTTTATTCAATCTGCTGCTTATTGTCTCTAGCATCAAATATAATATTTTCTGTTTGGCTTTTAAAGCCCTTTATAACCTCACTGATCCTTTCATGCCTTTTTGGTTTTATACCTCAAAGCTTTCCTCCAACCCATATCAATGTACTTTGTGATTCAGTGATGTTTTTCTCCTTGCTGTTCCTCAAAAAGCCTTTCTTAGTTATTAATCTTAGTACCTTCTCTCTGATAATATTCCCAATTTACTCTATTATGCCTTGTTTATATATAGCTGTTTGTATATTTCTTTCCCTAGTGACCTGAGCTTCTTGAGAGCACGGACTTTTTTTCTCCACCCTCTTTGTATCTGTAATGGTAAGAAGGGTGGGACTTTTTTTTTTTTTTACTATTTTCTCTTTTGAAATGCTGAGGCAATCAAGGACCTTTGTTGAGTCTTGCCTTTCAAATGTAATGGCAAGCAAAGTGGGACTTTTTTCTGTTTTTTGTTTGAGTGTGTCTCAGCACTGAGGTAATCAAGTGCCTTTGTTGAGTCTCTCCTGTGTTTCAATCTGAAGTCTTTGATTGAATCAAGAGTCTTTGATGACCTGCTTAAGAAACAAGAAAGCCTAGTTCACATGGGTTTGAGTTACATGGTTGTGACACCCCCTGACTCTGGGAAGGGCATATATGATCTGAGGTTGGTGGTTTGTTTTGGGCCTCACTCATTGGAAGAGTATGGTGTGATTTGACCAGACAAGACTCTGGGTAACCGTTAAGGAGCTCCCTGCTTTGAAAAACCCAGACTTTGGTGTTTTGTGTTATTTGCTCTGTTTATATTTTCTCTGTAATTCCTGTTTGTATTTGCTCTGAAGTTCAGGGTGCTGAATTTTCCCCCCAACTAAGTGAATGATATATGTATGTTTAATTAAAGTGAGATTGTAAACCCCTTAAAGTTGCTTTCCTTAGAAAAGCAGATCAAAGAACCTGTTCTAGTAGCCCTACTGTGTGCTGGTGTTATTGGCTTTACACGGTCACAGTAGCAGCAAGTAGTATGGTTGTTACAGTATCTCTAGTGCTTAGCACAGTGCCTGACACATAAAGGTGCTTAATTGATACTAATTGATTGAATGGAAATGAGTTGAGGCTACTAATAAAGGCAGAGGCATAAGAGGCAATGGAAAGATAACTTCAGGCTAGACATGCTATAGCATCTATTTCACTGGTTTGTCCCAAGGGTTAATTGAGACAATGTATCAAAGAGCTTTACAAATCTTAAACCACTATATTAATGTCATTAGCTAATTATTACTATATTAATATGACAACATTAATATATTAATATTAATACCTTTTCCTCAATAATACCTAAAATACGAATAATGTAGAAATTGCTTTAATATAAATGTCATCTCTTGATTATTTAGACTGAAGAGGCAGAGGCCAGTTATACTGGAATATAGAATAGTGAAAAGAGCATCATCAGATCTAGGTCTTCTCTCATCTCTACTCTGTGCTACCAAGGGGCTTACACAAGTCATTTAACCTTTGTTCCTAGTTTCCTCATCATAAACTGAGGAGTTTGGAGCAGATGATGGCTCTTGGCGCAAATTTAATGTTTCTGGTTTTTGTGTATTTTATTTTGATTTAGTTTATAGTTGAGAATTATTGGAAAGTCATATAGTGGTTTTAAGTATGCTATTGCTTGTTACAAATGAAAAATTATGTGAAAGAAGTGATATATGAAGAACTTGTATAAGTAGATAAGAAATGAAGCAAATCATTTAATGAGAGCAAGGGATAACAGGCCTGGATAGACAAAGTGTGTCTTTAACGTTACTAGATAACCACAATATTTTAAATTGCCAAAAGAAAGTCCTCCATCACGTTGGGCATATGCTCTGTGAAGCCTTTGTGGGAGATTATAGATGTGAAGTACACAAAATTAAAAGACATGAATGAGTTAAAATCTAAAGAGGAGATGGGAATACCCAGTGAGATCCAGACCATATCACTAACAAAACAATAATAGCTCTCATCTCTAAGAATTTAAGTATTTGCTTCTCTTCCTGAAGACTTTCTAAAAAATTGCAGTTGTATATGAATAAAGGAGCAGAGGCTGAATAGCCTATATGGGGGAATGGAGAGCAAGCCACCCAATGTACTTCATAGGATGTGGATTTGAGATGTCTGGACTAACAATGGTTAGTATACTTAAATGTTCCATAATATTAATACACAATATCTTATGTTATTGTGGATTTAAAATTTTCAATACTTCTAACAAAATGTCCCAGCGTGAGTTTGGAAGACACAGGAGTCACTTGAAAGTTAGGAATGAACTGGAGTTGTAACTAGGACAGAATACCCAGAGATTTGCCCCGGAATGCCGAAATTCATGTGGCATTGACAACGCTTCTAGAAATCACTGAATTTAGCATCTGTCTACTTATCAATAATATTTAGTTAAAATGGAAAACTACCAAGCAGCGGTGCCTCCTTCCTCTTCTCAATCTCCTAGATAACTGCAATCAGGTGAGTTCCTTTCTCCATTTGTCTGGACTATTCTAATCCCTCCCCTAGTTATGGCCTCCTTATCACCAGCTTTCCTTAGAGTCCCAGGTTCTCCATTTCTCCCAGATGGGGCAGCATCCCAGGATCTACACCCCCACCTGTTAGACCTTGTATCTCAAGATCCCAGGTTATTGCTTGTCCTGACTTAGTAAGAATATGGAAATGGAACTCTAACCACTTGGCTGAAATGAAGCACTGATTTCAAAAGAAAATCAGTCTACCTCTCTGACTTTTTCAGTTTTCATCTTCTTCCTCTCCCCTAATCTGGGAGATTGATATGTCTTAAATTATAAATTTGTGTGAATGCTAAAAGTAAGCAAAGATAGTAACAATAATATTTTGGTTACATTTTGCACCTGTGTTGCACTTTTTTTTTTTGAAAATGTTTCTTTTATTACAGACGTTTGCTTACTTTTACATGTATAAAGAACAAGAAGCACAGTGACCAGTCATGTTTGATACATTATTTTAGCCTCAAGCTGGGGGTTTGAATTCAATGCCTGTCAAAGTGCTTTCTATATTTATGATCCTAGGTTAGTACACTAGCTTACTAACTTTCCTCTAACTTAAATAAGAAATAATCTTTCTGTATATATCCTGATGCTCCTAGAGCCTGCCTAAAAAAATCTTCCACACCTCCTCCAAATGAGCTAATTTTTTCTTGCTGGTAGGTTAAGTGAGTTACTTTCTATTGAGACAATATGTTGAAATGCTAACCTTATTTTTCAAATCTGGGGTTGTCATAGGAATGTGGGAAAATATTGAAACAGCCATACTGGCTGTTATGTTTTGTCTTTCTGTGTCAGGTAGGATGTCTTCCTTAGATAACCACCAACATTCTTTGTTAGAATGGAAAAGAAAACACTTTTGGAATGAAACAATTAGTCCAACTGATGAAGTAATACTTCTCTGAAAGAGAGTGACTCAAACAGCAATAAAAAGAATGACAAACTTACTTGCAAGACTTTCCCCTACTGTTAAAGCATAGCGATGAAAGAGATTTTGGATTTCAAAATAAATTTAATCCATCACAAAGTAAAAACAAAGTCTCGCAGCCACTCTGGGATATTTGAAAACTAAGAGCTGCCAAATATCATAAGGCTCAGGATTTGACAACAGACAAGGATCAGGATTAGAGACAGATGCAAGTATTAGCACATGTTAGAGATGCAAAATGAAACTTAGGAAATTACTCAGTGGCCCTCAGTGTTCTCATCCATGACATAAAGGGGCTGGATTAGGTAATCTCCAAGAGGCAGCTTGGAGATCAGAATCCTTGATTTTCTGCTCAGTGCTCACAGAGATCCTCAAGAGCCAGCATGATAGTTTCCTAATCCAGAGAACTTCTTTGTCTCCTCCTGAGTGTGTCAGACAGAATAACAACATGGGGCTGTGGCCTTTGTTCCTGCATCACATTACAAAAACTATTATCTCCCAGTACTTTCTCATCTGCACATAGGCCTCTCATTGTGGAACTTCAGGACATTGGCTAGCTATCATATTCATTTTTCAGATGAGAAACCTGAGGATGTATCTGCGTCTGGGTCCAACTATCTGGATGAAAAGACAATCATGCATTCAATTTTTTTAACTAAAGGAAAGCAAACATTTGTATGAGTGTAAAACAATTAACTTAATCCCCATCAATTTTTTTCCAGTCACTTCCACTTCTTCCCCATCAAAACCATTTCAATATGTATGTTCAGAATTTAATAACAACAGTGTAATGATAGCTAACATTTGTGTATTACTTTAATGTTTACCATGTACTTTATATATGTTATCTCCTTTGATCTTCACAACAATCCTTGGAGGTAGGTGCTATAATTATCTCAATTTTACAGGTGACATAACTGAGGAAGAAAGAGGTTATTTAACCTTTGTTCCTAGTTTCCTCATCATAAACTGACCTGGGGTCAGACAGCGAGTGTCTGTGAGGCAGGACTCTACCACTACAAGTCTTGCACTCCATACTCTAAGCCAATCAGCTAATTGCCTTATCCTGAGACCTTTGTTCTTAAATGCTTCCCATCTCAGTTGGATTGACTTCTCTTCCACTATATTAGGGTACTGGATCCTATTAATCCTTTCTCTGATGCTTTGTATACCTTCCTATATCTTTTATTGACTGCTGAGAATCAATGAGATGTAGTAGCTAAAGGATAGGATTTGTATTTCAAAGACATGAATTCTAGTCTTAGCACCTCCCCAAATCATTCAGCTATCCAAGTTCATCCTTTTCCAAATTCTGATCCTGGATTACTCCCACTGTTTCCCTTTAGTCCTGCATAGTGCTATGGAATACTTCTTTCTGCTGGGCCAAATCACACAGCCTCTGACTGGGTCAGCTACAAAAGTGTGTTGATGAACACCAGTACTTTTATTCTTTCTTGAATTACTCTATCACAGTCCATACAATGTTCAAATCCTTCTCTTCTCTCCTCAATTCACCAACACCACCCCTTCTAACTCAATAGAGGATCTTGCCTCATGTGTAACTGGGGTCAGCTCTCTTTTCTTCCCAAATGCACAATCCAAAATATTCCAACTTCCCCCTCCCATTCTTTTTTCTTTACTCCAGTCTTTAATTAAGAGGTACCTTTTCTCCTTGTCAAAGTGAACTCCTCTTATATCTTGCATGACCTCTTCCATCTTCCCCTTTCAACCATATCATCTTGCTCCTTCATTTTGAACTTCTTTGTGTCCACTGGTTCCTTCTCTGATGTCAACAAATACGCCCAGATCTTTGCTTTTTTGTATTCATTCACCAGCAGTGGTGACCAATAGTACAACAGGGAGATACATAATGGGTACAAGTAATCTGGAACATATTTCCAACAATAAATCTACTCATAAGAATTGGAATAGTGAATATATTTAAGGGAATGTATGATTAGAAAAAGAAATGGACTGGCCAAAGGTAATTAAATCTACACTACTATCCTTCAAGAGGGCTGTCAATAAAAAGCCCTAATGTTCCTCTTACCATCTCTATAACCTTCCAGAACAAAAGAGTTGTCCTTAGGCACCAGTCTTTTTAAAACTTCAAAATGCACTGATATATTTGGAGTACTCTGCTCATGCTCCTTGAAGGCAGGGACCGTTTTTCCCTCAGTCCCAAGTACTGAGCACAGTGTCTGGTATATAGCAAGATTAAGGAAACTCAGGAAATGCTTTTCTATTCATTCATTAATTCACAATGATGGGTAGCTTAAGTGTTCCATTAGTACCCCAAAATGTTAAAAAAGACCCAGAAGAAAGGTTCTAGCACATTGCACAGATCCTTTTGTAAGATCTGTGGAAGAACATAGGCAAAGACTTAAAGAACCTAAGAATTCATGGATGATTTGTGACCCAAATCAAGTCAACATTCATTCAACAACTATTAAACCCCTACCAACTTCCAGGTATTGGGTATAGACAAAAAGACCAAAAAATAAAATAGTTACCCCAAGGGATTCATATTATTATATATAGGTAAAAAACCTGTATATATGTGAGTATACAGAGTAATTGGGAGGACATTAGAAAATGGAGGCAACAGGATGGATCTTATGAGAAGATAGCACTCAAGTTAAGCCTTAGCTGAATGTTGGGAATCTGTAAAGTAAAGGTACAGAAGAAATATAGAAATCCAAGGCAATCACAGATCCATTGAACCATTAAAGCATAAAGTGATGTGGTGACAGTGATGATATCAAAATCTAGTTAGTGCCTAAAGTGAGCTAAAACCTGTCTACAGTGGAATTTATTATTAGACATGGTAGTATATAATGGAGAAAAATCACTTGTACCATGGAAAATATGCTAGTTTTGAAGCCAGTAGTCCTGTTTTTGAATTCCATTGTTACCTCTTAGAAGTCACTGCATCTCTTAGTGCTTTAGTTTCCTCATATGTAAAGTGAAGGGGTTGAACTGGATGACCTCTGATATCCTTTCCAGCTCTAAATCTTCTGGATCTTTTCTAAATTCTCTGAGTCTCTCAAGCTGTGTAACTGCCAAAAGTCACAACCTCTAGAGCCTCAGATTTTTCATCTATAAAAAGAAACTAACATACTACTGCAGGCACTTGTGGTTGGAAAGGGGTATTGCCATTTTGCCTGGTTCACAGTAAGTGCTTAACAAAGTCTTTGTATGTTGATTTACTATGTAATTGTAAGAGATTAAAATATTATTAAAATCTTAAAAAACTGAGTTGGATGAGTTGTACAATCCTGACTCATCAAATAACCATTAAACTGTCTTTGGTATATCTTAATTCAGAACCCTTCTACGAAGAAAATCGGGAGTTGAAAAACAACCGGGAAGGGAGTTGTAGTTGATTTCCGGTTAACTAAAAAATTCAGTGGACCAAAATAGCATAACCAAGCATTCTAGTTAATGGAAATTACTGTGTTTTAGCAGGTGTCATATGTTCGGTATTCATGATGATACATTTCTGCTGGTGAAAGACAAGATAATGTAACAAGTACAATATAGGACATCATATAGGTATCTTTTGATCAAATATGATTGATAATGACCAAACAGTTATATTTGTTTGTTAAATAAGCAAACACATTTTTATGCCAGAATTGTGAGGGCAGAAGAATTGTTCTGGTTTTGTCTTATATTTTACCCATTTTTCAATATGAAAGGCCTATTCAGGAAATTCCCATTCTGGATGACCGCAGTGAAATCAGGTAAGATGAATAGTTCAGAAATAATTGCTTTCTTGAAATGTCCTCTCATTAGCTTATTCCTGTTTATCAGTGTGCATTAATGGGGAATCCTTGCTACTGAAAAAGGAATTAGAAAAAAAAAATGACTTAATTCTGAGACTAGGAGCCAGTAGTACCACATAGGATCACAGTTCTAGAGTTGGAAGAGACTACAGGGGCTATCTAGTTCAGCTTTCTCATTTTCCAGATGTGGAAACTGAGTTGGGAAGAGGTTAAATGATTTGTCCAAGGTCACCCAGAAAAAAATCCTCAAAGGAGATTTGAATCCAGGTCCTCTCATTCTAGAACTAATGTTTTTTCTACTATACCCCTCAGAGGAGGGACAATACTCAATGTTGTAGCCCCTCATCTTCTTGGAGTTTCACACCAATATCATTGTACTATTGCCATCCTAGGGACAACTGTGCATGGATCAGCCACCCTTGTTTGACAGGAAACTTATTAGCCCTAATTATAGGGCTAGCTATCAGAGAATCCATGAGGGAAAAGAATGTGGTGGTTGCGGATCTTATCCCTGAAGCATAGTGTCTAGGAATCATTTTCCTAGAAAAAATGGAAGAACTTTAAGGATACCTTCTTCATTTGCAAACTGAGGGAATTAGACTACATAACCTCTAAATTCCCTTCCAGATATAAATTTCTCAACCTGGGATTCAGCACTTATCATGCGACTGACCCTTAGTAGGCATTTAAATGCTTGTTACCTTGATTTGACTCACACCTATAATCTTTTTACCTCTGGAGATTTTTGAGTGCTACAAACCACTCAAAGATAAGCAGAAATCTCAAATAATGAAGGCAAGGAGAAGGAAAAGAAGGCAAAAGCTAGGGCTAGTGAAGAGAATTACAGGAAACAAGACTTTGATAGATTTAACTTTCTTGTGTGTAAATAACAACAACAATTTTGTTTTTGAGATGATTTTGATCATGTGTAGGTAGCACCTCCTAAAACTTTATGAAAATAAATATCACATTTTCTTAAAAAAGGACATCATCAATGAGCATTGATTAAAGAATTCTAAATAAAATATTGTCTAAATATCCATGCTCCTCATGAAATTAAAACTTCCAAAAAAGCTAGTTTGAGTTCTCTCTTCTAAATTTCTATGTCATTGCTCTGTACTTACCCCTATCTTATCCCTCTCCCATTTTTTTCTGTTATGCTTCACCCTTAGAAATATTAATTTCTTTTGGAGAAAAATAGAAAGTATTTCCCCATGGTAAAGATTTCCATGTCCTTGATCATCTGAGCTCAGATCATTGAACTAATTTCCTTTCTCCTTAAGCAAATGTTGTACCTGGAAGCACAAACTTTCCTGAGTGGAAGTAGTCTTTCTGAATGCCACATCTCTGTAGATTATACTTGTAAGATCCCCATCTCCTATTTGAGAATATATATATCTCCATCTGTGGGCAGGTTCTCTAGTGGGACTCCTTCTGACCAATGAGTCAGGAGTCACCTTTTGTTTCCCACTGTTTCAGTCCCTCCATTTGCCAACTTACCAATTGTTCTGTAGTCCATCTTCCTTCTGAGAGACCACAAGAATTATTTTCACTACATTGTTGACCATTGAAAATTGATTTGACTATGTCACAACTCTCCCTATAATCATCTACCTTCCATTTCTTTATTTTATCACATCATTATGTGATCTCCTATTCATCATTTGAGTCCCGCAAACTTTAATTTACCAATGTGTGTGTGTGTGTGTGTGTGTGTGTGTGTGTGTGTGTGTGTGTGTATGAAGTTTAGTCTATATTTCAGGCACATTCCTCCTCCCTCACTTCTGTTTCTTTAAGCTCCATTGTTCGCCCATTTTAGAGAAAATGTTCTTAATTTTATGTTATTATTTACTTTTATAAAACACCATTGATGTATTTATCATGTTAGGTTTTTACTTTTAATAGTTTGTAGGGATATGGTAATTAATTTCATCCCTTGTTCTTTTCTCAGCAGTTGTATTTATTTACATTTTGTTCCTATTTTTTGGTCTTTGTAAGTCAAACGATTGGTTCATATTTTTTTAAATGTAGGAATATGCAAAATGCCACACCTTAATTGAAATCTTCTATTTTTTCATTGTTGATTAAATGCAGGTTTTCAGGGTATGTCATTTGGGGTTGCCTTTTGTGCTCTTTTGCTTTGTTTATGAATTATTCTATTTCCTTCTGTGGTTTCTGGTAAATGCAGAATAGTCTTGCTTTATTCCAACTTCTTTTCTTTATATTTGAAAGTCTTTCTCCTGGTTACTTGAAGAATTAATTGTTTTTCAATGGAGTTGTAAAATTTAATTATTATATGTCTTGAAATTTGTAGCAAACCTCACCTCCTCTACCTCAAGGCTATCTAATCTTTTCATTGGTTGTTTTTTTTTTTCTGTATTCAGAAATTCTGGGAAGTTTTCTTGTATTATTATTTTTGTATTCTTATATTTAAAATATTATCATGTTTTTATGGTTACTGGCCCTTAAATTGCTTTTGATTCCTGTCTTCAAGGTAAATGTGTTCTATTTGTATGGAGATCATGTGTTCTTCTAATATTATTGCTTTTTTCATTTTGTTTTCTTCTTTCAGATTTCTTCATTTCAGTAATCAATTTTACTCTGTTTTTATTCAATTTTACTAAAATCAATTTTACTCTTTTACAATTCTTTGGTGAGATTCCCCCACTGTGTATTTCAATTTTTCCATTGTACTCACAATTTTTTTCTGCATAATATATAAATTCTCTAATTTTTTCTGCTTTAAATTGTTTCAGAATTCTAATTTCTCTCCCGAAGCATTCAGGAATATCCTGCTATGATTTTGTGGACTCTTGTAAATCCAAATATTCTTGCATTTCATCAAGTAATTGGTTCAATTTTCTTTATCTTAATGGTATTTATTTAGACATTTGGAGTCTTGCCGATGTCTTGGTGGCCATCTTATCCTCTTTTTTTAATAACTTCATTCCTGATTCATTTGCTTGTGCTGCAGCTTCTAACTGAGGTTTCTTCTTCATGAGATCTTTGGTAGATTTGCTCTTTTTATACTTTAACTCCATTATATTCACTCTGTAAGTTCTTCCTCTTTGATGACAGATTCATAGGGAGCTGACTTTCAAATATACCTCAGCTTCCTTACATGTCAGGCCATTCACTTTTCACCTTTCTCAGCCCCTTCCCCAAGTAACTTCTAGGGAGACATAACTGGGCACAGCTGGATGCCAGTCCTTTATCTTTTGGGTCTGGTATAGTCCTATAGGCATATTACTGCCCTACCCCCATTCTTTACTTTTCTGAGTAATTAATGACACTCTGGGCAGAGCATACTTCCATCTTCCTATACCTCACTATTTTCTGCTCTTTGTTGCCACAGAACACTAGGGTGAGAATAGTAGCAGAGCATTCTAACAGAGACTTTATTCTAACGGAGGCTTTAGTAGCAGCAAAGAATTTGCCAAGTGGATCCCAGACCCCAAGCCAGCAGGGTAGATTTTATGCCCTGCTAGAGAATAGGTGCTTCTGGGGATGGTTCTACTGAGTGAATGCAAAGGATTAGCACTCTTTGCTATTAATTCATAGGGTTGTTAGCTTCTTGGTGACTTGTCTTGTGCAGACAGTTATATGGATGCTGCATAACTGGCAAATAATTCCTCTTTTTTCCCTCTGAATCTCATAAAATCAATAAGAATATTAAGATAAGCATTAACTGATTGATCAACAAGAACTTTCTTTTTTAAAATTTTATTGATAATTTATGGAATAAAACAATCATTTCTATAACATAGTATATAATAAAAATGATGTTTGCACATGAAACTGCATATAATGTATAGTTTGCTATTCCTTTTAAATATACAATAAAGTTAGCACATATATTTCTCTTTTTTCTTTATTTTCTTATCTCCCCCCCACCCCGATGGCTACCATTAGATACAAATGTGTGTGTATGTATGTGCATAGAATGATTTCACACACGCACACATACACACTGTAACAGTAAGGCAATGATAACAATGTAGATGATAATTGTCAAAATGCCTATGTAGTTCTGTATTGCAAAGTATGTGGAACTCTCCACATAGAAGGTAAAAGAAGTAAACTATTTATTCAGACACCAGAGAACCATATCCCACAAGTCATTTATCCAGTCTATCATAGCAGTAAAACATTCCACACAGTATCACAACCTGGATCCTCACCATCCCAAAACCTCTCCAACCCCCTGCTGGGGTCTTCATCAAGCACAAACTCACAGTACAGCTAACTCAGCCTGTTTAGTTCTAACAATCATGAGGGTGGCCATTAGCAGCCATTAGCAGCCATAACTGTGCTCTCTGTCTCTCAGCATTTCCTGTGACATAACTTCCTTTTCCTGTCAGGAAGCTCCTCCTGCCATGTGTGTCTTAGGCTTCCTATGACATAAGCAGGTCACATGGTCTACTAATGGGTGGGAAAGATCTTCTAATCTAAATTGCTACTACAGACACACACACACACACACACAAAGTTATTCTATACATCAATTTATCACTTCTTTTTCTGGATCCAGATTTCTTAAGTACTTGCTACATTCTGGAAACTATACTAAATGTTGAAGATACAATGAAAGGCAAAGATAGTTCCTGTCCTCAAGGATATTACAATCTAAAGGGAGAGATGGCATGTAAATAAATAGATACATTGAAGATACATACAGATGAAAGTAGATGGAAGGTAATCTTAGAGTGGAAGGAACTAGCATCTAGGAAACTTGGAAGAGACTTCCTTCAGAATGTGTCATTTAAGCTACCTTAAAGGAAGTCAGAGTTTCTAAGAGGCAAAATGGAGGAGGGGGAGAACATTCTAGGCATGGGGTCAGTTGCTGTAAAGACATCAAGACTGAAGATGGAGGGTCCTATGTTTAGAAATAGTAGATAAGCCAGTAGCTGCTGGGGGTGAGGATGGGTTAGGGGAATGACTTGTTCAGACCTACACCTTAGCAAAACTTGCTTTATTGTTTGTGAAGCATTTTGATAACAGTGACCTCATTATTCCCGTATTATAGGGAAAGAATTCTTAGTTTTAAGATGTTAAGTGACTAACCCTTGACTGCACAGGTTTCCCAACTCCAAGTTCAGTGCTCAGTTCCCTATAGTCATGCACTCAGTAGGACTCAAAGTAGGTGAGGTATCTTTCAGCCTCTCATGTCATGGCTCCACCTCTAATTCTTCACAACTCTAAGCAATTCGCTTCATTCGTCATTCCTCCTAGTAGAATCAGTCTACTTCAACAAGTTTATATTAAACATCTACAATATATGAGCTACTTTCTATGCACCCATAGTAGTCAGCCCTCCCAAATTTCTATTTACCCTTTAACTGTCTGCTAGTAGTTCTCTGCAACTTCTAGAAGGTGGAGTAACAAGGTCCTTTTCTAGAGATATTGGCTCCTCATTCAGTATTGTGAAGCAAGGTATTTCAGAATTTCTCTTCCGTGGTAGGAGTATGCCATTCCTGAGATATAATGAGAGAGCAAAGTGCTTCCATTCAGAAGCCTCTGCCTGACACTGTGGTGTGTACGTATACCAGTCTGGAACAGGATGACTTTTTGTCTGACTTCTTTTTTTCCCCAAACACCTTGATGGTGTGTTTCCTACCTATGTCAACACTTCAGGGGAAAGGGTATAGGTATCCAATTTCTCCCCAGTTGTACTTGAATCTTCTAAACCCCATTTCAAAAAACTGGGACACTTCCTACCATATCTTATATTAGTGAGTAGGGCAATGTTTAACAGGACTGGGGAGGAACAAGCTCTTTCCAGTCAAGGGAGGGCAAAATTAAAAATAAATTAAAACCCCCCAACAACTTCCCACTACATATATGCTGCTTAATTCAAATGAGGAATCCCTGGCTGTCCAATGAAATCACCATTTCTAGGTGTAGGAGTCTTGAGTTAAATAACAGGATTCTATTTTATATCATTCATATCCTCTGACCCTCTAAGGAATTAAATAAATTAGAGATGAATACAGAACAAAATAGAAATAAATCAAAGAAGTGCTACAATAGCACTTTCCTATTCTACATATCCACTTAGAGCAGAGATAACAGAAAAGAAAAGAAGATTATTTTTAATGCAGTAATATGAGTGTTAAGACAAGACAAGGAATTGCAAATACAAACTGCATTACAGCTTCTTCTTTTATCTTCCATTTCAATTCCATTTCATTTCAAGTGAAAGCATGTTTCCAGGATTTGGGTATCTAATCATCCCAATGAAAAATAATTTTACTTAGAGTGATGGTTACACTAATATGTCTCCAGAAAATAAATACATTGCAGATGAAATCTTTTGCAAAAGATTAAGTCTTCACAACCAAAGCAGTAAATAAGTTTTTGAAAATGACTCAGTATATCTCAAGTACTCAGTTATTGGGATAGAATTATCTTTTTTTGAAGGCATCATGATGAAATATTTTGAGGGTTTTGTTTTTTGGGGGAGAGAGTTGTTTAAAAAATTCTTTGTCTTTTGTTTTTATTTCATGGTCATTTCAACTATCTTATCCTGACCCTGGATTTTTTGAAGGTAACCAAAGCTATGTGTATGTGTAGGTATACATGTATATTTCATTTGTTTTCTATATACGCTTTATAATTGTCATATGTATTACACACATGTATATGTGAACCTACATATATATATATATATATGTGTACACAGACACATGTGTAGATATAGAGATAGGTACTATAGCTGGAGGCATTAGGTAATGGAGAACAGTGGCAATGATTGTTAAGAAAATTAAAAAAAATGAAATCATGATCTACAAAGATAGCTAGGGCCCTGTTTTACATTTAGTGCCAGGGCCATTCAGCAACATTTTAGGGTCTGGCATTTTACAGATCCAATCTTTCTACTCATTTAATGGGTGACAAGTCCTTTATTTGGGGATTGTACCTTGCCCTGACTGGAGAATGAACCTGATGGAAAAAGACAGTTACATTTCTAAGCATTATGACTTAATAATTGTTCAGCTTTTGCTATTATATAGACACTTATTCTGCTCACCCTCTCCTGGGAAACCTATAAAGGTAACAAGGCTGGAAGAGGAAAGACTGCTGTTTTGTTGTAATTGGAAAATAGCACTGATTTGAGGCCTGTTCGATACCTCTAGGTCTGAATTGTTCTTCCCAGACCCCCATGCTAATTTGTACTATGTTTGCCCTGGCATACCAAGTTACAGTGATGTTGTACTCCAATATATTGCTGTGATTTAGAGGTGACTCTAGGTACTTGTCAAGTATGCCCGGAAAGTCCAAGTTATGATAGTTCCTTCAAAGTTAAAGTGACTTTAAATACTAGCTCAGGGCTAAGCTGTATGTTAAATGTCCAGAGACCTGCCTACCTAAATTCAAAAAAGCTCATTATTGCATGATCAGTTACCCAAGGATTCTTATTTTTTTTTTTAATACAGGAGCTCATGAAGGGAATTCATTAAGGGGCAATTTGCAACTTTTAGGGATTACACACACATGAAAACATGGGTTTCTAAAATATTGAAATAATGTTTATAGTCAACTTGAAGAAGCCTCCAGGTCCCAAGGGTTTCCCTGTATTAAGAGACAATGAAGGTAATGTTCATGAATTTGCAATCCAGTAACAATCATCTTAAGCCGTGTAGGTGAGGGTATATACAGTTTCCCTACCAGCTCATTCCCCCTTTCTCATCCCCCATTTTCCCCCTGGCCCAACATAGTCTTTAGCAACTTGTGGGAGAGGTTGTATCAATTCACACAACTTCCTTTATCTGATTCCCCTGACCCAGCCTTTCTGTTCTTCGTTCTGACATCTGAAGATGAAAAATAAGGACAAACTAGGTGACTTTGAAACTTAGCTTACCTTACTTTTATAGGCCAATAAAAGAGGTGACTCTTAACCACAATGATCTGAGCCAATCAGTTCACTCTCAATAGATTCACACATTCCAAGATAATCAATGCAGCTAAAATCAATGAGATATGATCAAAATCCTAATAAAAGACATTGAGGTTTTAAAGGAATTCTTCAAACATGAATTGGGAATTTCTTAATTCTTGGTGCTGATAATTAGGGAAATGTATTTGGAGAAACAAAAAGTTTAGCAGAGAATGAACTGGACTTGGAACTGATGACCCTTCTGATTCATTCTAAACTGCTGATCATCAGTGCTCTAACTAATTATAAGACTGTATAAGACACTTATTAACTGTTATGTCGGCATCATACTTGACCAGTCCAAGTTTACTGTTGTAAAAATTCAAGCAAAATTACCTGCTATTACAAAGAAAAAGGCAGAACAGCTCAGAAATTCAAAACCCAATGGTTTTTATTATTATTACTTTCTGGTGGCAGGAGCAAATGTTTTATTTGGTTTTTTAATTAATTATTTTTTACTAAATTATAGAATGAAATAAGCATTTCTGTAGCAGTACAACAAGAAAGATTATGAAACCACAAATCCAGTATAAAAAACTTGCTATTCCTTTAAAATACCCAACAAAGTTATCACGTAAATTTCCTTTGCTCCCATTTTTTTCTTCTCTCCCCCACCCACACCCCAGAGATGGCTACCATCAGACACAAATAGCTCTGTGTGTGTGTGTGTGTGTGTGTGTATTCTATACCTACATCTATTTATAAGTTCTTTCTCTGGATGCAGATAGGCTTTCTTCATATAACCTTTGTAGTTAATTTGGGTATTTATAATGGTCAAAATGATTTATTTGCTCTAAGTCATAATTAAAACAATATTGCTGTTACTGTACACACTGTTGTCTTGGTTCTACTCATTTCATTCTTCAGAAAAACAGATTTGTGTCCAGGACCAAATTCTTAAGTTTTCCTACTCTATTGCTAATAGTCAAATCATTTGACCAGTTCTCGATTGTCAGCCTAACGCTTAATTCAAGGTTTTACCTTTTCCTTAACTCCTGTACCAAAGAGGGGTTAGTCCTGCAACTTTCTGTATTTTGGTCTTTGCAGTTTCACTTGGGGGATTCAATGTAGGCTCTGCCAATCAACAGAACAACTGGCACTATTATGCTACTCGAAAAGGTGTAATAAATACAAACCAGGGGGACGATGACTTGATCCAGTTGTTCTTCATGGCCAGAATAAAAACCTTTGTGCTGAGTCTTGCAGTCAAAATGTAGGCCACTTGCTGGGTCTATGACAGTGAAGAGCAAGTCATGGGAAGTGCTAGCTTTTAGATAGTGGGGTGGAATTATACCTTAGAATGGAAACAGCAAAAAACAACTCAAATTCAAGATTATAGAATCTTGGAGCAATTGAGGAAAGAAAGGCCTCCAATGTTAAGTGCTAACTCCTACCCCAGGACTATGTTGGAAGCTCCTTTTTCATAAAGAAATAAGCTACTAAAGAGTGCTAATCTTGAAAGAAACCTAAAAATATAAAGAGCTATAATTTAAAAAAAATTTTCCTTATGCATAGTAGAAAAGATATATGATAATATTTTCCAAGGCAAAATAAATGGCTGGCTACCCAACGTGGTTCAAAAGAAAAGAGAAGAATATTTACTGAAATGTGTTTCTCTTCCTCTCTATCCTGCCTCCTCTTAGTTCCTGGCAACATCGTTAATCTGTTAAATTAAAGATTGGCTTTAGAAACTTAAGTAAAATGCAAAATTTTGTGTAATTAGAGTGATTCTCTGTTTATTATCTCTTTATCAGATGTTTGTTTCCCAAGTTACTATAGCTAATCTCCAAAGGGAGGAGGGTTGGAGAGGTAAGCTTTGATGTAGAAGGCACTGAGCAAAAGAAGGTGTCTGAGAAAGGCAGATAATAGTGGGGCGACCCAACCAGGGCCTTGAGCAGCTAATATAATAGTTTTGACAAGTTTTAAGGGCTCTAACAGGAGTGGTAAGAAAATGATGAATAATGGGAAGATAGAAGAAGACACTAAAGACATATTTCTTTTTTATAATTTTGTTCAGTGGCAGCACTGATTAAATATTTATGTTCACGGACTCAAATTGTACGCTTATGCATTTAACTTAATTTTCTCCTTGTCTCATTAGTTCAGTATTTATCCCAAAGACTGAAACCATCTAACAGGAGCTGACTTCACCATGAAGTCTTCCTTGAGTCCCTTTTACCTCTGAATCCCCATATCACTTTTTAATTCATTTTTCATGTTTCATATCTCACCTTGTATCTTAAATATTTGTTTATATGTTTCATCTTGATGAGGGAAGAAATCAAGTCTTAGTTTTCTTTGTAATCACCACGGTACAGCACAGAGCCTCTCAATAAATATGGAATGAAAGACATTATACTTGAATTATATTACTGTAAAGAAATAAGCATTTAGTTTCCATTTACATGTTTATCTCATCTAGTAGAATGTAAACTCCTCAAGGCCGGAGAATATTTTTTTGTGGAACAAATCTTTTTTTTTTTTTTTTTTAGTTTGCCTTTAGTCAGATGGAAACTTTTGCTTATCAGATAAGAAAGTGCTTTCTTGGTCACTGGAAGTGGGCTAAACTCCATAAGCTTCTTCCTCTGTTGATTTAATCTCCTTTCTTAAACTAGGTTCCCTTTCTCCCTCTATTTTACCTATGCTTAAGTGAAAAGCAAGTAGATGGTGATGAGAAACAAATTTTCTGAAGGAGTTAAATGTTTTATACATCATATAAAAATCCTTCTTTACCACTTTTAACTGAAAAAATGATATTGAATGCAAAACAAATAATAAGTAAAAGTGGAAACTTGGGGTATTGGAACTCCTTTTAGTCAATTTTCTGAGATACATGGTCATTGAAAGATGCACATAGAAATTCTAACGTAATTGACAATATGGGGAAGATTGTGAACTCTCAGTTCCATGACAAAACTATGTCTTCATGTCTACCTCAGCTTCCAGCAACTAATAATAATAATAATAAGATTGATAACAAGAATTTATGTAAAGTTTTAAAATTTTCGAAGTATTTTACATGTTAACTCACTTGATCTTCTCAACAGCCCTGTGATACAGGTGCTATTATCACCCCTATTTTATATATGAAGAAACTGAGGCACAGAGAAGCTCGTTGAATTACCAATGGTCACACAGATTGTAAGTGTCTAAGGCAGCATTTGAAGTCAGGTCTTCCTGTTTCTAAGTCCTCTGCTCTGTCCATGACTACTCAGCTCTCCAATTCCACACATTTAATAAATTTTTGTTGCAATCATGAAAATTCACAGAAACTAGGCCCATGGTTGGAACATTGTGATTGAGGAAACAGTAAGGTGTTACTGGCCAGAACCTCTGCTCACATGTTGGAACTCTTGATGATTCAGTACATTGGTAGAATCAGCCACGTAGAACTCTTGTGGCCGAAAATGGAACAAAAGCTTTTGGGTTTTTACTTTTTCGAGTCTACTGGTAAAATGCATTTGTCACTTGATGGTTTAATACCATAAGGATCAACTAACTAATAAATAAGAATAAGTGGAGAGACAACTAGATTAGCTGGGTGATACAATGGTTATAGCACTGGACCTGGAGGCAGGAAAATATAAATTCAAATCCTGCCTCAGACACTTACGAGCTTTGTGACCCTGTGTAAATCACCATTAGATAGAAAACTTCTTGAAGGCAGGGACTTTCTTTTTATATAACAAGCTAAGCACAATAGCTGGCACATAGTTGTAAATTTTTATATCTTTAATAAATGTTTATTAACTGACATCCTTCATTTGCCTCCATTTCTTTATCTGTAAAATGGGGATAAGAATAGCACATACCTCTCAGGGCTGTTTTGAAGATAGAATGAAATAATAGTTCTAAAGTGCTTTGCAAACATTAAAATGCTACATAAATACTACCACTTGGATTGTTGCTTTTGTTATTGTTATTATTAAGACACTTTGAGATCTTAAATAGATACCTGAGACCTGAGGAGGGTGGATGCCTTTGAAAAGAACATAAAAGTGCACTTAAATAGGATATAGGACTACCGGCAAATTTTATCTGCTTTACAATTTGAGGGAGAGACTTAAAGTGGTTAGTCACACATCATGTCCTGGTGTTTTGACTGAGTGGATTCACATCTCAGTCAATCAATCAATCACAGCCTTAACACAAAGGTAAGAAAGAATGATTAAGTGAAGAAGTGTTTTAATTTGGGGTGTCAGGGATCGAAACATCTTGACCCTTGCTTTGAGTTAGGTTGCGGAGATTTGATTGATTTGCACAGTTGAGACTCATTTTTTATAGACAGATGGGTAAAGGATAAATAGATGGATAGTTAGAGAGATAGACGGATAGAGACAGAAAGGTAGATGATAAATAGAAAGACAGAATTTACTAAGGAATTATAATCTGCACATTTGCAAACAAGCAAATCTTTATTCTCAAGGAGCTTACATTCTATTGGATGGAGGAGCTAGAAGGGGATTGGAAGGGCATCCCTTCTGTCATCAGATTGAAATTTGTTTCTAGGAATGATAAGGTGAAAGCTCCTCTATCAGACAGAGCCCAGAATCCCAAGGGCAGAGTTCAAGGTTCCAGTGGGAAGTGATTTCTTGTAATCTTTATGATAAAAAGTGGAGTGCAAGGATGTTTTTTGGAGGGGGGAAGGCAGGGCAGTTGGGGTTAAGTGACTTGCCCAAGGTCACACAGCTAATAAATGTGTCAAATATCTGAGGCCAGATTTGAACTCAGGTCCTCCTAACTACAGGGCTGGTGCTCTACTCACTGTGCCACAGAGCAGCCCTGAGTGCAAGGATTTTTAATTTGTACTAGCACTTTTAGTCATTTGATAAAATTTCTTTAATTTTTGAATTCACTAATTGAAAATTTGAGTTAATTCTAATTGAAGCCATACCAAATTTTTATCTGCCATCTTTCTATGAAAAAAGATTTGCTAAGCAAAAGGATAATGTAAATTGGATCTCAAGGGTACTCAGGTAAGAAAAAATAAAGCTTTCAAGGTTTTTGGTAGCCAAAATGTGCAGTTTAGAGGAAGGCTAGCCATTATATCAAAATAAGGAAGTTCAAACTGTAGGAAGAGACACTGCCAGGAATCAACAGAAACATTTGTCTATCTACTCCCTTTAGGGTACATCTAAAATATCTATAAATATCTTACCCTTAGACTGTATTTAATGTTTGTTGCATGAAAACTGAAGCGAGCTTTGCTGCTCCATGAGATATGTACTACAAGTACATATTATTAGCATACTTTATGGGTGATGAAGTTGAGGCTAAAAGAGGTTGTTTGAAAGTACACAGGACAGTGGAGATAGTCTGGCGTAATAGGAGCAATGCTGAACCCGTAGTCAGAAAGACCAGGGCTCAAATTCTGACTCTGATAACTTCTAAATGGTGACTCTAGACAAGTAATGTACCTACTATGGGGCTGCTAATAGTAGCACCTACCTTACAAATGTGTCGTGAAGAGCAAAGAGCAAATATATCAAGTGCTTTGCAGGTCTTAAAGCTCCATATAAATGTGAGCTATTATTATTGAATTTCAAAACCAGATATTTGGGGTACCTTACAGGTTTGTTCTGACCCTTGAATCTTTATGTAAAGTTGTTATTATTGTTAGTATACTGATTAAATGTTGATTTTCTTTTCATTAAGCCATCCTGTATCATCAATGGCCGAGGTTTTGTAGGCTCTTGGAAAATGCTCATGACAGCTGTAAAATACATTTTCCTTTTTCTAACACTTGGGAAAATATCTTGAATATGTCAATTTCTGTTTCTTTTCCTACTTTAGCTGCACTCACACACATACAAACAGGTCTTTATGTATATAAACTTAAAGTAATTCATATTTTTATTCAATATATGACTGCTACAAGGTTTTTATTGCTGTTTTTTGGAATAGGGCATAAACTGAACAATTTGTACACAAGTGGAAATGTAAACTACCTGGCTGAATGCCATTGCTTTGAAACATATTAAGCTTTTGATTTTCTCATTACATTTTAATTTGCTAAATAGAATGTTCCTTCTTGACAATGGGATGCACTTTATTCCAAATGGAGAAAAAAACCAAAACAGCACACTTTTATGAAACAAGAGTCATTCAGAGTTTATAGGTATAATATTCCCCTTTGAGAGAAGATAAAATAATTCATTTAATTAATGAACATTTGTTAATTATCACCTATATGTCAGGCACTGGGACATAGAAGTAGTGAAGCTACAAATACAAAAATGAATTAATCTCTATCAACTGGGATCTTATAGTCTATAGAATTAGAAATACAACAAATTAGTATTATGTGCTTAAGGCATGTTAGACACTTTTCTAGGTCTAGATGGAGAAAAAAATTAAACACAAAACAGCTTCCTTATGGCTTAAGGAAATTAACATTTAGTAGAAGACTAAAAATCCAGTGGAGAGAAGAGGTTGCTATTGACATGTTCTCAATATTATACCTTCCATCATCCAAGAGGGAATAAAGTGGGGTTAGCAATCAAAATGGAAAGAAGTTGATAATGTATAGATCAAAAGACATAAACCATTAATGTATCATCTATATTAAGGGAGAGGCAGCAGGATGTAGTGGGTAAAGAGACTGGTGTGGGATCAAGAAGACCTGGGTTCAAAAATGGTCTAGATACATGCTGGCTTTGTGACCCTGGATAAGTCATTTAACCTCTTGCTGTTCCAGGCAACTCTCTAAAACTATAAATTACAGAACTATTGCCAATATGAAATGATAGAGGGAAATTCCTTACCAGGAGATCCTTATACGATCATTGAAGTCATGTATCTAGACCTCTTCTTTCTCCTCACAAAATGTGGAGTGGAGTTAGTACAGGTCATTGAAATCTACAGATTATTCCCACTAACTCTTTAAAAAAACTTTAAAGAAAAAAGAAAGTTTGGGATCAAAAATAGAAGTTTTATTTTAAATCTCTGCTTCTAATGACTCTATCTAATGACTTCTGATCATTTTTCCTCCTGCTCCCCTCCCCTTCCTTCTTTTTTCTTACAAATTTGTGATTCCATCATTTAGGGACCTCCTTGTGTGGAAACCTCTCCAACAGTAGGATTAATAATCTAGCTTGATATTACAGTTTTCTTGGACTACTAGAAAGGTAAAGTGATTTGCACATGGTTATACAGGTAGAATATGTAAGAGGAGGGATTTAAAAGTATGGGTTTTTTTTGGCTCCAAAGCTGACTGTCCATCTGTAATGCCATGCTGACCATTCAATTTTTGCTGGTTATTTCATGGACACAGATTATAACTCATCTATAATTTAATACTTAGGTCTTAGAGAATTGCCAGAGACTGAGTAATTGTCACTTTTCACATAGTAAATATCTGAAGTGAGATTCAAACTCAGGTCTTTGTGACTCTAAGACTGACATCTACTGTATGGACATGGCTTTCTATGCTCTATGTAAGTCTGAAGTTCTTAATATTGAAATTTTTTCTTAATATAAATCAGGATTTAGCCAAATCAACATTAACAAAATCACTCAATGACTCCATTTCCAGTCAAACTTAATGTTTTCAATAAGTACTTAAAAAAGTTACACGATTGACAAGTTCATTCCTAATTACACACTTCATTATGTGGAATGTACAAAAAATGATGTGAGTCAAAGACTGTCACCTAAAGAATTAAATACTTCAGGTAAAATTTGAATCTAGTAATTATTTTTTGAAAACTCGGATTTACTTAAAATTTAAATTTTATTTAAAACATTTTAACTACACAAAAGGAAATGGTTCAATTAACATCTAAAAAAGAAAGTAGTTACCATTTGTTTTCCTTTGAGTTGTTGGAGAAAAAAATGCTTTAAAAATCTTTGAAAGTTTTTTCTTTTGAATGGAAGATGAAAGTATCAGGAGATGAGATATTTCCGTTGTGGTTTTGGAGGTGGCTATCAAAGGGTCAGATGACAAAGAAACAAGGCTTGGAGGATTCCACTTGATGTCCATCTTTAATAAATGTTTACTTTCTACTGCAAAAGGTGGTCCTGGAAAAATCAGATTTTCTTGGGTTCTAATATACTTCCTAGGGAGAGAAGCTCAAACAGATTTTCATTTCACATTTGTGAACTTTAGAACCTTGAAATCACATCTGATTTCCCTGTTGATTTTAAGCTGCTCAGTTTGGCAGGTGCTGATTTTTGCTTTGTTCTCAATGGAAAGGAAATGAATCTGAGGGCCCTTTCTCTGGTCATTGCTTGCTACAGATGAGTGGCTTCAAGTATCCCAAGGAGCACAACCAAATATACCTCCATTGAAATCTCAACATTGACATGATGGTCCTCTGTGGTTTGGTTTGACATCTGCATTTCCATCTGCCGGGCACTCCTATGTATTGCCTTTATTCTTTTGTCTGTAGCAAAGGGAAAACAACAACAACAACAAAAACAGATTTGAACACAGAAATACAAGGCTTCTGGCTAACTACAACTTGTCTGTTCAATCAGCGTGCATGATCATTGATGGTAGCAATGAACCTTATTACTCCTCTGTTACTGTTGTTACCATAATCTTTCCAGTTAGTCAGGTTTACAACCTCTGTTCCATCCTTGACTACTCACTCTCACTCATTTCATTTCTAGCTTTCCTTCTTTTTTAAATATCCCTTTCTCTGTGCTTACACAGCCACCATCATAGTTTAGGCCTTTATCACTTCTGGCCTGGACTAGTGTCATATTCTCCTATTTGTTCTCCCTGCCTCGTCTCTCTGCACTCCAATCTTCTTTCATGTAGTCCTCAACATGGTGCCTCAACCTTTCTTAAGGCCAGACTATTCTTGTGATATAAGAACCCAGTCTGTATCCTTTCTCTATTCTTGATTTCTGCTGCTCAATATGCTCCAGTTGCTCCTAATATTTCTAGGATCAACTACAAACTTCTTTGGCATTTAAAGTGCTTCACAACCTAGCACCTTCTGCTCTTTCTACTTTTCTTGTATGTTACATCTGTTGACACTTTATACTTTGCAGCTATACTAACTTGCTTGCTATCTCCTGTCCTTATGCTTTTGCATTGACTATCCCCCTATGCCTGGAAAGCTTTTCCTCCTCACCCCAACTTATTCAGATCTCCTATTTCCTTCAAATCTCAGTTCAAGCACCCCTTTCTACTTGACGCCTTTCTCGATTTCATACTTACCCCTGAACCTGCTAATGCCTCCCCTCCCAAAACTTTTATTAAGTTTGCATGTATTCTGCACATACTTCTGCATCCTCCATTAAAACAAAAGGCTCTCAAGTCTCTCCCTGACTCTTTTCTATCTTCCCCATAGCCTCCAAAGTGATTTTCCTTAAGATTAGCTTTAACCATGTCATTCCTCTACTCACTAAATTCCAGCAGTTGCCTATTGCTTCTAGGATAAAACATAAACTCCCTTCATAACTAGTCCCCACCCTATTTTTCCTAATTTCACTGAACATTACTCCCCCTCCCATCCTCTACAATCCAGCTGTAGTCTTGCTGTTCCACACATACAACATTCTATCTCTCATCTTTACTCCTTTTCATTGGCCATATTCTACTCCTGATATACTCTGTCTTCTTCCATCCCATAAAATCCCTTACTTCCTTGAAGATTTAGTTCAAGTACTACCTTCTATATGAAGCCTTTCCTAATCTCCCAAGTACTAGTGCCTTTCCTCCCCAAACTACTTTGTATTAATTCTTCATACAATTGAGTGTATACATGTGTATCCTGTATAGACTATTAACTTCTTGAGGGTAAGTAAGGACTGTTCTATTTTTGACATTTTATCCCTAATGTTTATCACAGTACTTAGAACATAGTAGGTTCTTAACAGCTTGATGGTAGATAAATAGACAGACAGACAGACAGATAGATAGATAGATGGATGGATAGTTGGATGAATTGAAAGAGAATAAGAGAAATGTTTCAAATGTTTTGCTGAAATCTAGGTATACCATGTATAGAACAATCCCTAATTTATCAGCCTAGCTACCATGTCAAAAGAGGAAATGGTGTTAATTTAGCATGGCTTATTCTTCAGGAAGTCTTGTTGGGTTTTTTTGTTTGTTTTGTTTTGTTTTGTTTTTAGAAATCACTGATTGCCTTTATAACAGTTCACAAACCATTCCTTCTTTTCAAACTTTCTAGAAGGTTGCCTGGAATAGATGTCAAGCTGACAGCTCTACACTTTGTTTTCTTCTGATAATTGGGACATTAGCCTTTCTATAGTCCCTTGGACCTTGGGAAAGTCACTTAACAACTCTCACCCTCAGTTTAATTATCTCTTCTACCTCACAGGGTTTTTATGAGGACTAAAGGATCAAATTAGATTTATATAAATACATTTATGGACTGTGATATGTGTATATTCATATAGACTATATATGTAAAATGCTCTGCAAATATTAAAGAAATATATAAAATTAGCTGTTATCTTCTTTTTTTCATTTTCTTTGTATGTTTTTTCTTATTATATCTGTGTGTTATTACACTTGTGTTTTTCACTGAGTTCTCTGTAATTCCCATTAGTCTCTTTAGCTTAATCTAATTTCCCCATGTGTCTTTAGAAACACTGTCCCCATAGCCTTTGGGAACATTGTAACCCCCAAATGTTTGCTTACATTATTCTCCCTGCTTGAGATGTCCTACCCTATTCTCTTTTCTTATGGTTTCAAGCCCCATCTCCCTGAAAACACTAGCCCATATACTCAGAATTACTATAGTGATTACTGTCTATGCCAATATTTCAGTGTTTTGCATAGGCTACTTTGTGTTATTAGTCACTATCTCCCCAATCAATTATAGATCTCTTGCTAGAGACAATATGTTATGTCATTTTATTGCAGCACTAAGTACAGCTTATAAAATGCACTCGATAATTATATGTTGATTTAAATTAATATCCCCTTAAATTTATTTATTTATATTTATTTGCATCTGTCAAAGATCATAGCTCATATTTGCAAAGCTAGAGGGGAACTTAGAACTTAAATCCAACCCCTTTATCTGGAGTCCAAACATTTCATTTCTCATATGAGGAAAATGAGATGCCAAGAAGTTAACAGACTTGTTCTAGGTCATATAGATCAAAAGAAAATAAACATTCCTGTATACCATTTGTTATTGATTTATTTTCTAACCAATCAAACTCCTCAAAATTTCTAAGTTAACACTAGTGGATTTGTTCTTTCTCATGGACAGTATACTTACTACAGTTTGGTTTACAATTGAACTGTTTCACATAATTTCTAATTTTAAAAGTGTCTCTATATTAAAACCACCCATCTGTCAGTATGGAAAATAACCAAATTTTTAAAAATCCAGCTGAGTTTTATGTAGCATTTACAGTTCTGAAGTCTTGGCAATCACCACCAATCCAGCATAAGCTAAATCATATACGCTCACACACTTGCTATTTTCAGAGTTGTGTTGAGTAGCAGAAGCTGATGCTAAAGTTTTTGAGTGGTTAACAATTGAAAGTTATGTAGCTTAACCAATGTTTGCTGTCTTGTTCAAAGTAAACTAATTTGTACAGTACTCCTATGAAATAGTTAAATATAGCTTTTGAAAATCAGTTTCATTTCAGTAGCATAGACAGAATATCAAAACAAATGGTTGAAAAGTAAAAACTGCCATCAATTGGCTGTTTTGTGTACAAACAACAGGTTTGATACCAAACAACTGGTTTTATTGAATATTTTCATTAAATTTACTGGTTGTTTTGAAATTTTGTCCACACAATCTTTAACATATTGAATACCAATCAGCTTTGATGAAAAGAAGATAGAAATAGCTCTAGTATATAGAATTAGCTCTATTATATCTTCTTGTCTGTTTCCTTTTTTTGCACTCCAACATAATAATAACACCTAATATTAGCGAACAGTTTTACAGTATTTACTATGTGCCAAGCACTGTGGAGCAATATTATTTCACTTGATCCTCACAAGATCCTTAGGAGGTAGGTACTATTATTATAACCATTTTATAGATGGGGAAACTGAGGCAAACATAAGTTAAGTGATTTGCCCAAGGTCACACAGCTAATAAGTGTCTAAGGACAAATTTGAACTCAGGTCTTACTGACTCCAGGCCTAGTACTCTGTCCACTGGACCACCTAGCCACCCTTCTAGGTCTACCTTATATTCTACCTCTTTTATCAACTTTTTTTCTGCTCCTCCATCCTTGTTCCTCATGTTCGTCTCCTCTTCCCAAGTAAACACGAGCTCTCCTTTATCAAATCATAGTTGAGAACTTGAAGGGACCCAATAGGTCATCTAATACATCCCCCATTTTTTATAGATGAGGAAACTGAGGTTCATCAACATCAAGCTATTTGCCCAATGTCAAGTACCTAGGAAACCAGACGGCCAAGATTCACATCCAAGTGTTTTGGCTCCTAAGGTAGTATTTATTCTACCCTACTATGATGCTTCATAGCACTTTAATTTTTTATAGCACTTTTCCTCAACTTCTTTGCACTTATTTCATTCTCTCTTTATTTCGTGAATGCTCTCTTTATGTTGTATATCTCTCTTCCTTAATATATTCTAATAAACTGTCCTCGAGAGTGTGGTTCATGTAGTATACATCTTTGTATCACTAGCACCTGCTGTTTTCAGAGGCAGTAATATTTGCCTAATAAACATTGAATCTGTCAGCCTTCTGTGGAATTCATTTTCAGTGCCAGGACTTATATAGGACTGACATTATTGGTTAATGTTCTTCCTTTGATATCAGAGGTCTCTACTGTGGAGTCTAAGATTACACATGTCTTTAAAACTAGGGGAGATGTATGTACTGTTCTATTAAAAGTATTTTATTGAAATCTTTTTATTTTATATCACCTTGATTTCTGAATATATTGTCTCCTTCCTTACTCATTGAGTCATTTCTTGAAACAAAGATTCTCTTAAAAAAAAGAAAATAAGTTCAGAGAAGCTACTACTACATCAGTGAAGTCTGACAGCATATACACTGTTCCATATCCATAGATCCCCAGCTGTGCAACAAATGGAGAAAGTACATTTTCCTCATGTCTTCCCGGGGGCCAATCTTGGTCATTTTTTTTTTTGTTCTTTCCATTATGTTTGGCAGTCATTATTTATCTTGTTTTCCAGCTTCTGTTTACTTGAATATGCATTAGTTCATATCAGCTAGGGTTTATTTTTGTGTGTGTTACATTAAGAGGAAATGGAGGATTAAACAAAGGAGAAGACTTCTGGTTAGGGTAGATGGGATGATAATATCTGACAAAAGATAGAAAGCAGAACTCTTTAATTCTTATTATGCTTCTATTTTCTCTGGCAAGGAAATGGCATCTGTACTAGAAATGATAGAACATAAATGCGTGACAGAGAGTAGTGCCCATGTAAGTAAGGAGAAAGTATGAGAACACCTAGATGTTTTTGATTGGTTCAAGTTGCCTGACCAAGGTGACACATCTATTTCTAAAACTGAGAATGAAAATCCTCAGGCTTTGAAAACTCTCTTAGTTGCTCTTGAAGCTGCTGGTGGGTATATGGACATGCCATTGTTTGGTGAATGGCCTAGTACCTTGCGCAAATCAAGACTGTTGGCCTTTTACCATTTCAGTCTCCATGATTGCCCCTTCTCATCCTGAAAGACATAGAAGATGTGATTGCTGCCTCAGTGAAATTTGCAGGTTCATGGGAAACAGTAGAAGTACTACAAGGTTGGAGGAGGACAAATGTCCTATTTTTCACAAAAAGCAAGGCAACAATATCTATAACTTAATGGCACCTTGTTTGACTTTGATTCCTGGGAAAATCCTACAATAGACACTTAAAAAGATGGCAAGTGAATTCCAAGAAAGGTAAGCAGTTATTATAAAGAGCCTGCAGAATATTATCAAGAACAGGACATGTTATATTAATATTATTTCCTTTTTTTGGACAGCATTACCTAAGTGGTACCTAAAGAAAATGCTATTGATATGATTCCTACATTTTAACAAAGCACTTGATAAAGTATTTTATACTATTCTTGAGAAAATATAAAGATCTGGACTAGGTGATCATATAATTTGATGGATTCAGAGCTGATTATATGGCTAGACTAAAAGAGTGGTCATTAAATGTTCTGTGTCAGGGGCAGCTAGGTGGCTCAGTGAGTAGAGCACCATCCCTGGAGTCAGGAGGACCTGAGTTCAAATCCAGCTTCAGACACTTGACAATACTTACTGGCTGTGTGACCTTGGGCGAGTCACTTTACCCCAATTGCCCTGCCTTCCCCCCCTCCAAAAACAAAACAAAAAAATAAAGGTTACGGTGTTAATACTCAAAAACTCACCAGTGGAGTGCCCCAGGGCGTGCTGTATAGCACTTTTATCAAAGACCTGGAAAGGCATAGATTACAAGCTCATCAAATTTGATGTTCTTGGAAAGCTGGGAAGGATACTTAAAAGGTTGGATGCAATTTAGGATATGAGATGATCCTGAAAGTCAATACCAAAATCAATCTATGACGTGATATGATAAACATTTTTTTTTTAAATGCAATTTATTTATTCAACATATTTGGTTTTCAGCATTGATTTTCACAACATTTTGAATTACAAATTTTCTCCCCATTTCTACTCTCCCCCCCACTCCAAGATGGCTTATATTCTGGTTGCCCTGTTCCCCAGTCAGCCCTCCCCTCTCTCACCCGCCTCCCCTCTCATCCCCTTTTCCCTTCCTTTCTTGTAGGGCAAGATAAATTTCTACGCCCCATTGCCTGTGTATCTTATTTTTTAGTTGCATACAAAAACTTTACATCTGATTTTAAAACTTTGAGTTCCAAATTCTCTTCCCTCTTCCCTTCCCACCCACCCTCCCTAAGAAGTTGAGCAATTCAACCTAGGCCAAACATGTATTATTACGTATAACCCTTCCACAATACTCATGTTGTGAAAGGCTAACTACATTTTGCTCCTTCCCAACCCATCCCGCTTTATTGAATTTTCTCCCTTGACCCTGTCCCCTTTCCAAAGTGTTTGTTTTGATTACCTCCACCCCCATCTGCCCTCCCCTCCATCATCCCCCCGCCTTTTATTTTTTTTTTTATCTTCCTCCCTCTTCTTTCCTGTGGGGTAAGATACCCAACTGAGTATGTATGGTATTCCCCCTCAGGCCAAATCTGATGAGAGCAAGGTTCACTCATTCCCCCCTCACCTGCCCTCTCCCCTCCTCCCATAGAACTGCTTCCTCTTGCCACCTTTATGCGAGATAATCCACCCCATTCTATCTCTCCCTATCTCCCTCTCTCAGTATGTTACTCTCTCATCCCTTAATTTCATTTTATTTCTTTTAGATATCTTCCCTTCATCTTCAACTCACCCTGTGTCTGCTCTCTCTCTTTTACATATATATATATATATAAACACATATATATATACACATACATACACATACATACATATACACATAGATACATACATACATACACATTCACTTATGTATATATATATATATATATATATATAAGCATATATATATATATATACATATGCATATTCCCTTCAACTACCCTAATACTGAGGTCTCATGAATCATACTCATCATCTTTCCATGTAGGAATGTAAACAAAACAGTTCAACTTTAGTAAGTCCCTTGCAATTTCCGTTTCTTGATTACCTTTTCATGCTTCTCTTGATTCTTGTGTTTGAAAGTCAAATTTTCTATTCAGTTCTGGTCTTTTCACTGAGAAAGCTTGAAAGTCCTCTATTTTATTGAAACTCCATATTTTGCTTTGGAACATGATACTCAGTTTTGCTGGGTAGGTGATTCTAGGTTTTAATCCTACCTCCATTGACCTCCGGAATATCGCATTCCAAGCCCTTCGATCTCTTAATGTAGAAGCTGCCAGATCTTGGATTATTCTGATTGGGTTTCCACAATACTCAAATTGTTTCTTTCTGGCTGCTTGCAGTATTTTCTCCTTGATCTGGGAGCTCTGGAATTTGGCAACAATATTCCTAGGAGATTTCTTTTTGGGATCTATTTGAGGAGGCCATCGATGGATTCTTTCAATTTCTATTTTGCCCTGTGGCTCTAGAATATCAGGGCAGTTCTCCTTGATAATTTCCTGAAAGATGGTATCTAGGCTCTTTTTTTGATCATGGCTTTCAGGTAGTCCAATAATTTTTAAATTATCTCTCCTGGATCTATTTTCCAGGTCAGTGGTTTTTCCAAGGAGATATTTCACATTGTCTTCCATTTTTTCATTCCTCTGGTTTTGTTTTATAATATCCTGGTTTCTCATAAAGTCACTAGCTTCCACTTGCTCCAATCTAATTTTTAAAGTAGTATTTTCTTCAGTGGTCTTTTGGACCTCCTTTTCCATTTGGCTAATTCTGCCTTTCAAGGCATTCTTCTCCTCATTGGCTTTTTGGAGCTCTTTTGCCATTTGAGTTAGTCTATTTTTTAAGGCGTTGTTTTCTTCAGTGTATTTTTCAGTATTTTTTTGGGTCTCCTTTAGCAAGTCACTGACCTGTTTTTCATGGTTTTCTCGCATCCTTCTCATTTCTCTTTCCAATTTTTCCTCTACTTCTCTAACTTGCTTTTCCAAATCCTTTTTGAGTTCTTCTATGGCCTGGGGCCAGTTCATGTTTTTCTTGGAGGCTTTGGTTGTAGGCTCTATGACTTTGTTGTCTTCTTTAGGCTGTATGTTTTGGTCTTCTTTGTCACCAAAGAAAGAATCCAAAGTCTGAGACTGAATCTGGGCGCGTTTTCGCTGCCTGGCCATATTCCCAACCAACTAACTTGACCCTTGAGTTTTTCAGTGGGGTATGACTGCTTGTAGACTAACGAGTTCTATGTTCTACATTTGGGGGGGAGGTGCCAGCTCTGTCCGAGCCGCACTCCTCCTTCCCCAAGAACCCCCAGTCCAGGCTGGACTTAGATCTTCAGCAGGCTGTTGCAATCCTGCTCTGATCCGCCACTTAATTCCTCCCACCAGGTGAGCCTGGAGCCGGAAGCAGCAGCAGCCGTAGCTGCCCCACCTCCGCTGCCCCTGGGGCTGGAAGCCGAACCACAAACTCCTTCCACTCCCGCAGCTTTTCCCACTAACCTTCTCCACAGTCTTTGGTGTTTGTGGGTCGAGGGGGTCTGGTAACTGCCGCAGCTCACATATTCAGGGCGCTTGGGCCCCCTCCGCCTGGCTTCTGGTCTGGATCGTCCATGCCACTCAGGCTGGGCTCTGCTCCACTCCGTTCCCAGCTCCCAGCTCCGTGTGGAATAGACCTCACCCAGAGACGATCCAGGCTGTCCTGGGCTGGAGCCCTGCTTCCCTCTGCTGTTCTGTGGGTTCTGCCGTTCTAGAATTGGTTCAGAGCCATTTTTTATAGGTTTTTGGAGGGACTCGGGTACGGAGCTCACTCTAGTCCGTGCTTACCAGCTGCCATCTTGGCTCCGCCCCCTATGATAAACATTTATTAAGTATCCATTAGGTGTCTGACACTCTGCTAAGCACTGGGAATTCCAAAGGATGAGTTCCTGCTCTCAAGAAGGTAGCAATCCAATGGGGGAAGACAATTCGACAATTCAGAAAAGGAAGCTGAAAAGTGAATGTGTAAGTGGGATCACCAGAGGCTACCTGGTGGAATAGAGGGATATGATGAAGATGATGATGGATTTGAAACCAAGCCGAGCACCTGGTGGCAAATGAAAAGATGACTTGCATTTCAAGCCCTGCCCCCCAGTCCCCAATGAAAGCAGTGTATAGGGGGGATTTTTTGCTCCACATTCCAGCGCTTCAGTCAGAGAGGCAGAAGCAACTGAAAGTGCTGATGAGATGTGGGTAAGAAAGCTGAAGTGATCTCCATGATGATGAGTTTATCCTGAGTGAGGCATGGTGGAGATTATGGTGGTGTTGAATCTAAGCAATCTAATATGATGGAATTCAATAGGGAGACATTATTAACTTTAGGCTCAAAAATTGAATTCCTGAATATAGAATGATGCAGGAGGTATGTTTAGACAGAAACCTGTGTAAAAATGATCTTGAAGTTTCAATGGACTGCAAGCCCAACATGAGCCAACAGTGTGCTATTATAACTAAAATCATAATACAATCTTGAACTCAACTAAGGGACATAGTGTTGGGGAACAAGAAGGTAACAGTTCTTCTGTAACTTGCGCTAAACAGTGAGCTAAGATAGACTGGATGTCATGGGGAAAAGTGGATTGCTAGCTCTGCAAGGAACCCAGCAGAAATTCTACACCATATGCGAGGAAACATATATGGATCCTGGTTAAATGGACTTCCAGGAGCTAGGAGTTACCAATTTGCCAAATGTCCTCTTCTAAGCTTGAGCGCACAGTCTCTTGGACTAAGTATGTACTGATCAGAGACCATATCATAGACTTTTGGGGTAATGTTTTGTACTGTTTTGACTTCACCTCCTTAGCAAATAGTCTATTCTAAAAGCTAAGCATCCTGCGGGCTAATTCATGTCAACCGATAATCATGGTGGGGAATGAATACTGGTAGGGACTTGTGAGCTATCACATTAGAAATATAAGCCTCCACTTCCCACAGAATTTTAGAATTTCTTCTAGACCCTTAGGAGAGATATAATAGCTGCTTCATAGGGACCCAGTTGTCAGTGCCTCTAGTTTGGGAGAGTTGATCCAGAGCGTGTGCTGCGTAAGAGCTTCCCCTAAGAGCTATTGAAAATGTTAGTGGTATGCTTAGGTAAGTAGAAGGCTCAGTTATGTAATCAATCAATAATCATTTATTAAGTACCTACTATGCAATGGCTACTTTGCTACTGGGGACACAAAGACAGAAATCAGTCTCTTGGAACTTACATTCTGTTAGATTACTTTATTTGGAGGATCTCCAAACAAAGGCTTAATTATATCATAGAAAGTTTTGTTGTTCAGTTGAGAAGCAAACTAAATAGCTTCTAAAGTTTCCATCCTTCTATGAAGTTCCTTGATTCTATGATCTTGTTTCTATATTCATCTCAAGATAGGTATGAGTTTTAAAGGCTAACCTGGGAAATGGACTGTTTCCCGAGTCCAAATGGTCATGAGTTCACCTTCTGGAGGTTCTAAAATGGAAGATGGATGATCAATATGTTGTGATGGGGATTCTTTTCATTTGGGGTTGTGCTGGGTGATTACTGAGGTCCCTTCAAACTCTGAATTCAGTGACTCTGTGATGTTTCCCTGGGCTTCTCTGAATGCTTAGTGTCCATCATTTCTCATGTTGCAAACCATTCCATTACCTTCATGTATCACAATTTCTTTAGCCATTCCCCAGTTCACAGGCAACTACTTTGTTTTCAGTTCCTTGTGACCACCAAAAGAATACTTTGGTGTTCATTCTCTTCTTCATTTCAATGAGGCTGCTAAGAATATAATATCTTAGTTGCAGAAATGAGCAAAGCCTCCCCTCACTCCTCTTCTAGTTGTCTGGTGCTGTGGTGCTTTTGTCCACAGAATCAGCTTGTTTTCATAAATAGTACAGTTTCCTTTTGCAATAGCTGTAAAGTCAGCACTGCATACAGTATGTGTGTATAATCAAAGACCCTTACCAGGGCATGTTGGACTTAGGGTATTCTTCAGTGCCCTGGGATACAGCATAAACACTTGACTGGGACCTTCAGAATAGAGAAAATCACTGCCTCCCTAACCCCCAAAAAGTGAATCAGGAATGAAGCAGGACTAAACTTTTCCTATTTAACTGTTCTGCTGATATTTGGCTGGGCTAAAGAGGAGAGTTGTGGGTAGAGAGCCACCCAACCCTAGTAGGAATCCCAGTAAGGATTCCCAACCTCTTCCCGCTTTAGGTGAACAGAGTTCATTGATATTCAGTGTATTGGCAATACCTGTTAAGATATATGCAAGTCAACAAAGAAATAAGCAAATGAAATACAATAGGTGGAAGGCTGTGGCTTCATAGCGTTCTGTCACTGACAGGTCTCTCCTAGTTTCCCAGATCTATATCCTTGATTCCCTCAGTGAAATATAAAAGAAGGACTGAAAATGAACCTTTGTCTGGCAGGAGCATCCAGTCACTTTGGAAATATTATTGATGTCTTGTTTAAATCATGTTTGAGTGGAGAATGCTATTTTATTCTTTTTTTCATTTAAAGGACTGACTCCTGAGAATACTCCAGTCATCCCAGGGGTATGGCAGCCCCTCGATTACAAAGGGCTAGAATTGTAATATATGACACTATCTTCTTTCTTAATCCTTTTTTTCCCCAGTTTACTTTAGCTCCTGGCAATTGGTTCTACCACAAGGGACCTAGAGCCCTTTTCATCCTCCTGCAGAGTCTTTTGACAACGCATATGCACACACATAAAAGAGACTCAGCAGATGTACAGCAGGCCAGAGGAGCAAATAATAATAATAATAAAGTGCTCTATCAGTGTTAGGGATTCCAAACTGTGTGAATTTTAAGCTGGAAGCTATCACATTCAAACAGCAGCACTGTAGTCTTTTACCAGGGGCAACTCTTTGCATTTCAGTAACTTCAAAGTATGCTTTTAAGAAGTAAATTTAGCAAGTTTTTTTCTTCAATATGTTGTTTTTTTTTCTTAAGGAGAAAGCACACATTGCTTTTTCTATATAGTCAACTCTCAGTCATCCAATTGGATATCCAAGACTTCCTTTATACTCATTTGTGAACATTTGAACCCAGGCAAGAAAGGCATTGGTTGGGAGGTGGAGTACAAAGTGGATGGATATGTTGATGAGAATTCAAATGTATATTCATTTGCAGTGTGAATGAATGAAAAGCATTTAAATATTTACTACATGCTAGGCTCTGTGCTAAGTTCTACAGATACAAATATATAAATCCTTGCCTTCAAAAAGTTTATATTCTTTTAGGGAAAGGAAACTCATAGAAGACTCGTGACTAGGGAAGTGAAAGGATAGGCAGTTAAATGGTATGGGCAGTTAAATGATATGCTTTCCCAGGGGTAATGGTCATATTGATTTCATTACTGTTGTACTTGAAAATATTTATGTTTTTTCTACTTGCATTATGAAACTCACATTCTGTATCACTAATATTCTTTTCATGGGGAAAAACGAATATTTCTTCAGTGATGGGAATTTCATTGGTGCACACGACCAAGTCCTAAGTTTAGAGATTTATCTGAACCATGGAAGTTAAATGAATTGCCCAGGGTTACACAACTAGTACTATCAAAGGGAATACTTGAACTCAATACTGTCTTTCTATCTACAGGATGTTCCTAAAGTCTGGATACATAGGCAAAAATGCATATTTTCAAGAAATGAAATGGTTGAAATTTTCAACATTTTATTTAATTGGAATATTAACAAATAACATCTTCAATATAATTTCCATCATTTGTGATGCAAAAGTTGATGATCGGGGCAGCTAGGTGGCACAGTGAATAGAGCACCGACCCTGGAGTCAGGAGGATCTGAGTTCAAATCTGGCCTCAGACACTTGACAAATGTACTAGCTGTGTGACCTTGGGCAAGTCACTTAACCCCAATTGCCCTGCCAAACAAACAAACAAAAGAAAAAAAAAAGCAAAAGTTGATGATCTTTGCAAGATTCATGTGAACTCAATGCAATAACTCCACATTGCTTTCATTTTTAGCACATTTGCTCTTGAAATATGAATATGAAATCATATGATGTTATTTGAAATTGAAGATGCCATTTGTTAATATTCCAATTAAATAAAATGTTGTTGAAAATTTCAATCATTTTATTTCTTGAAAATATGCATTTTATTTATGTGTCCAGACTTTAGGAACACCCTGTATGTTATCATCTACCTCTCTTCCAGAAATATTATATTATAAACAGATATAAAGGAAGGAAAGAAGGAAACAAGCAGTAAATACTTACTCTGTGCCAGACAATGTGCTAAGTACTTAAAAATAGAATCTCATTTGGCTTTAACAACAAGCCTGGGAGGTAGGTGCTTTTATTACCTCCATTATCAGTTGGGTAAACTGAAGCAAACAGAGTTGTCCAGGGTCATACAGATAGGGTCTGAGGCTGGATTTAAACTCAGGTCTCCTGCACTCTATCCATTGTGCCACCTAGATAGTGACAAACACAAGAAACTGTATTTTATTTATAAGGAATAGGAATTTTTTTTTCAAAAACTAATTTAAATCTTCTGTCAAGTATGAGTCTTTTCTACATATTAAAGATATTAAAGGTGATTGAACTAGATTGCTGAAAAACAAAATTATCATCTTAGACTGAAAGGAAATCTCTACTAAGAGAACAGAAAGTGTGAATGGCTATTTTCCCAATGTTTTATTATTTATTACTATTTTCTCACTCCAGCCATGGAATTCGCACATCAGAAATACCTGTCACTCTTTAGGTTGTTCCCTATGATTGCATAGCTCCTCCTAGAACCTTTAAATAGGGTGCCCAGGCAAGCCATTTCTCATTTTTCTCCATGCTCTGTTTAGGATATCCATTACCATGGTCCATATTGGGTATCTACCTTTTCGCTTCATTTTATGTTATCTTCCCCCATTAGCATGTCAGCTCCTTAAGGGCAGGGACTGTCCTTCTGTTTGTATTTGTATTCCTATCAATTAGCACAGTGCTTGGAATACAGTAAGCACTTAATAAATACTAGTTGACAGACTGACTCTCATGTCCAACTTATTGCCCTGCTATCCATGAAGGTATGTGGCCAATGTCAAAGAAGGGAAATGGCAATTGGGTTGCTATGTAGTTGGCATTTATATGCCTTTAAATCATCACAATAGTTGGAAAGGCCGAGAAACTTGAAAATGTTCACTCATTTGGCTCTGATGTTACCTCTGATTATTTTAGTACCACAGTTACTGTGATTCAAGTCAATCAGTATTTTAAGCAAGTTCTATGTGCCAGGCACTGTGCTAAATTCTTGAAAAACAAAGGAATGCAAAAGCAATTAATGCTCTCATGGGGCTCACATTCTAATGGGTGAGACAAAACGCACCTGCTCCTAAGAGTCAAAGAAATAGATGGAGTTGTAAGTTGACCTTACTTAGAGAAACCATCATGATGATCAGCTGGACATGGAAGATAATGGAGAGTGGAATTTTTGATGTTCTGGTTCTCAAAGAAGATATGATATGCAGGAATGAATCAGAATCACTAACACTCCCCATCCAACTTAAGATCAGAAATTATATATGATAAGAAAATGTATATAGAAATTATATATAATAACAGAATTTATATATAATATAATTACATATATATATATATAGAAATTATATATAATAAGAGAATTCTCATAAAAATAAGACTGATAACTCAGATGGTTTTAAAAAGGAGTTGGGAATACATGGTTTGGAATTTTGAAAAGTCTTTTTTTTTTACTTTGATGTCATGAATTTAATTATTAATCTAATTTTTACCAAAAAAGAATAATGCAAAAAAAACTATTGAGCATTAGCTTTAAGTACCATGAGTAAACATTCTCTCACAGTATTTGACAAAAAATATAAGACTATTTCAGAACCTTTATACAAAATTATATGTGGCCTGTTGCCTAAGAACCCTCAGAGGAAAGGGGAAACTTTCAAGGAATATCCCTTAGGAAAGTATTCAGCTACCACAGCAAAAGCAGCTTAAGAGACTATTGAAGAAATGCAGAAAGTTAGTGGAAAATTACATCAATATCTAGCTGCTACACACAGAAAACTCAAGTGGCATATATAATCTATTTGAAGTCAACAAAAATGTAGCATGTCAAATGGAATCCAGGAAATACAAATATTTTAGAAATTTTAAATTTGATTAATTAGTAATTGAAATAAAAATTTTAAGGTTTAAGGAGATGTGAGGAAACAAAGTTACATAAAATACAATATTAACAATACCGTATCCATCAAAAACTTCATTAGAGAAGCTTAAGAAGCACAGAAGTTGAGAGAGAGAGAGAGAGAGAGAGAGAGAGAGAGAGAGAGAACACCATTGAAATGTATGGAGAATTTCCGTTACTTTTATTGGAGTTGTGTGACAATTCTTATAAATGACTATCTTAAATTGAATTATGTAGTCTTCTTTTTGCTGGGTTCATTTGTACTGGTCCATGGGGAGTAAAATGTTTACCTTATAGCTCTTGAGGAAGATACTATACTTTTTGTTACAAAATGTTTGGAGTGGATCTCAGTCTGGTAAGTAGAACCCTAAACAGCAAATTTCAATGCTTCTTGGTTGCATTAATACTTCATACTTTATAATTTCCACTGTAGAGTGTGGGTGACTGTGAGTGGGTACATGTGTGCCTGTGTGCAATGTACATGGGGAATTTCAGCCACAGATTTTTATATGTTCTCATGTTACATTTTAGCATTTTTGAATATCAGTGAATTTTTTATATTAAAAGTTTCAGCCAAAGCCCTCAGTGTTTGTATTTTGAAGCTCAGCTGCACTTTTAAAGTGCCTACAGAACTCTGTATATAATTCAATAGCTCTGGATAAATTTGAAATTGCCATTCTTCTTGATGATAGTGTTGGTATATATTGAATTCATGATAAATTTTTACTTTACCAAACTTGCACATTGAAAAAAAGTCCAACAATGTTAATACTCAAGTTGAAATTATAAACCAGGAAATTTATAAATCATTAATATTATGAATGACAAAATAGTTATATCAAAGGAGGTGGCTGAAATTGTAGCTTCTCTGCAAAAGTGGACACTGGTAGGTCTAAATAAGGACCACAATTTTTGGTTCAAATTCTTCACTATGTCATATGAATCACTAGTACATCACTTAACCAGCTTTTTCTCAGGCCTAAGCCAAATCCCTCTTTTCTTAACCAAAAGTACCACAAGTCAACTACCCAAAGATGAGAATATTAGTGAACCTTCCAAATACAGGTTAAACATACATTTGTATATTTTACATAAAACATTCACAGCAAATATTACTAAAAAACTTATAAGCCCTTGCAAGAAAACAATGTTTGCTGAGTAGCAAAAAAGGATATGCCAGAAAGTCACAGCAAGAGCAATTTATTATCCACTCAATTATCATCGAATAAGCGACCCCACAATACCATAATACCTACAATGCCTTTATTGGTAATCACAGACTTTGACTTAGTCCTGCACTTAGAACTTGTTCTCATACTGGGCAAATATTCAAATTAGATTTGAGTATAGTAAGCTTGCTAGAGTATTTGATTTCCACATGGAAAATCATTCTATATTTAAAACATCACATATACAATAATGTCAGGAATAATTCATGGAAGATGTGGATTTTTTCATGGCAGCAGAGCCCAATATGGTTTTGCCTAGCCTCAAAAAGGTTGCCACTTCTAAGTAGAAATAAATATTGTTTCCAAGTTAGGAAGGTATCCTTCCAAAACTTGCTACGAGGAGCATCAAGCCATATGACCCCACTGAAAAGCATGTATATTAAATAACTTATTCCTCTCATGGAACCTTTTTCTAGTGACATCAAAGTATCATTTAGATTTAGTAAGTTTAAGATTTTTAAATGTATCAAGGAAACATAGAGACTAAAGGTTTAAAGTTTGAAGTTAAAGGTAATATTGAACCAGTGGATAAAGTTAATACCTTCAAATATGTTAATCTCCTCTAGGTAAGACACATCAAATATTTCATCAATAAACATTATTTTTAAACACTGTGCTCTAGGAACTGTACTAAGGACTGGGCCATACAAAGAAAATTTAAAAAACAAACAAACAGAAAGCTGTCAAGTAGAATGTTATAGCTAAATGTGTTGAGAGATTCATTGGTATTATTTAATTAAAACTCATTTGGAAAAAGAAAACAATTAACACCTACAAGATACCATTCTTAATGCACACTTATGGAACCGTAAAATGGAGCATAAGTAATATGTATTCAACCAAAAATCTGTTCATTATTAACAAAACAAAGGGTCCATTACCTGAAAGTAGCTATAGAAAGATCAACAGTTTTGGGTTTAAAAAGGAGGCAGAAGATTGATTAATATTCATAAAGTATAAAATGAAGAGATCTAAAACCTCTGTACCTACTTTTGGGAAAAAAAGCAAACAGCTCTTCAGTGAACATAGTAAAAGCTGATAATAGCTATATCCTATTGCATTTGATGAATGTAACCAAGATAATTTGACAGCAGATGGAGCCTATGAAATAGCAGAGATCCAAGAATTAAATCAAAAGGTCCACAATAGAATACTCACACAAGAACTAAACCAACAATCTGTATAGAAAGAATTACACCCCTTCCCCCCAAAAGTCTGAATCATATGGATGCATTTACGTTTATGGAAAGCAAGGTTTTTTTTAATGACAATTCAAGACCAGGCCATTGCTACCAGAAGTCATAGAAGGTTATCTATAAGGAGAATATTTACTGATCAAAGTAGGTCCAGCAAGGAAATAATAAAAAGAGACGTGTGTATATGACACTACAGACTATATAATATTTAGAACTTACCTAATGCCTAGTAAGACATGGCCTGGTACCAAGAATTCTTCATGAGAAGCTTGTTATCATTGAAAGACTGACAGATATCCAATCCCCATACCTCCAAATATCTAGGAATATTCACCCAACAAACTACTGGAACCAGACTATTATAACAGACCAAACTACTTACTGCTCATAATTATCCAGATATAACATCAATCCACAAAAACCTACGACCCTCTTCTTTTATAGATGCCATGATGCTGAATGCTCATAATCTACAAACAACATGGAACAATTTGTAAAACTTTGTAAAAATTAGAGCTCTAGCACAAGAAATAAAAACCATACAGGAGGGAGTGCAGAGCCAAGATGGCACATTAGAAGCAACCTAGCTGAACCCTTTCAACACTCCCCTCTAAACAACCTTAAAATAATTCATTAAATTAAATTTTGGAGTGGCAGAGCCAAAGAAGGTCAGGGTGAGATATTTTTTCAGCCTAAGAAAACATAGGAGGTTGGCAGGCAAAGTTCATGACACTGGGGTGGAAACCTGTTCAGGGCCAACACATGTGGAGGCTGCAATAGTGGTGATAGCAGCAGCTTCAGAAGCTCTTAACCCAAAGACCATAAGAGTCAGACAACTGATTAGAAAGAGATTAGAAAGAGGGGCCCTTTGCTAGCACTGGATACAACTGGCACTGATTGGCAGCTCTATTGCCCACATGCAGTTCTAGATGCCAGTTCAAGGATGAAGAGCTGAGCTTCTCATTGGTCATAAGGGAACAGGGGCCCTGGTCTCAGTTCCAGGCCCAAGAATAGCACTATTGCTTGCAGATGGAGTGGACCAAGGGCATTTCCTGGGTAAGGAGCAGAGTGCAGACCAGTGAAGTGACATAACTCTCTCAGGATTACAATACCTGGGAAGCAACAAAAACTTGCAAACCCTCAGAACATCCTCATTGTAACAGCAGCACAAAAGAGGCTGAAGCTTGAGACAGTGTCTCCCCATCCCCAAGAAAGCAGAGCTGACTTTAATATAAAATTCAAAGTCAAGAAATATGCTAGAAAAATGAGTAAGCAACAACAAAAAGAATTTTACCATAAAAACGTCACTACAGTGGCAGGCAGGGGAGACTGAGACATTAACTCCAAAGAAGACAACAATGAGAAAACAGTTCCAAACAAAGCCTATGCTAAGAAAAGGTTAGTTAAAGAAAAATGCTGTTTGGACTCAAGCCCAATAGGAAGTCCTGGAAGAGTTAAAGAAAGAGATTAGCATGGTTGAAGAAAAGTTGGGAAAGAAAGTGAGAATGTTGCAAAAAAAATCTGAAAAGAAAATTAATGGATTGGTAAAAGATGAACACAAAAATACTGAAGAAAATAACAAGTTAAAACTCCCCACTAAATTGACCTAATAGTAAAAGAGGCACAAAAATTCACTCAAGAAAAGAACTCTTTAAAAATCAGAATTGGACAAATGGAAAAAATAAGGTACAACATATCGCTGAAGAAAATAATTCCTTAAAAAATAAAATTGGACAAATGGCAGCTAATGATTTCATGAGACATCAAGAAACAACAGAAAAAGCCAAAAGAATGGGAAAAATTGGAAGAAAATGGGAAATATATCATCAGAAAAACAACTCCCCTGGAAAATAGAGATAATTTACAAATTTTTGGACTACCTCAAAGCCATGATTAAAGAAAAAGCTTAGACATCATATTTCAAGGAATTATCAAGGAAAACTTCCCTATATATTAGATTCAGAGAGTGAAAAAGAAATCAAAAAAATCCACCAATCACCTCCTGAAAAAGATTCCAAAATGAAAACTCTAAGAAATATTATAGCCAAATTTCAGAGCTCCCAGGTCAAAGACATCTCTACTGGAAGATGATAAATGCAGTTCCAAAAAAAGAAACCTTCATCATTATAAAAGCAGTTAAAAGAAGTTTACATAGATAGAGGGTGTGGATGTGAACTCATGATGCTAGAATGATCTCACCCCCCCAAAAAAAAGAAAATGAAAGGGTGAGAAAGAGGCATGCAATGGGAGAAGAGGGAAGAGAATGGGGAGAATATTGTCACATAAAAGATGTGCAGAAGAAAGAACTTTTACAGTGCAGGGTGGGAGGCAGTGCTTGAATCTCACTGTCTTCAGCATTGGTTCAAAGGGGGAAGTGTGTGTGTGTGTGTGTGTGTGTGTGCAATATCATATTGCTTTCCTTCTTGGTGGGTGTGAGAGGGAGAGGATTTGGAACTCAAAATTTAAAAATAAGAGATATCAAAAATAAATATTTTTTAAGAAAACAAAAGTATGGAGACTAGGGGCAGGGATACTTGAATGGAGAAGGACAAATGTAGTTGTGATTTTGAAAAAAGAGTGGGGAGGAGAATGGTGCCTACAAACTAAAGGCCAGTGAGCTTGAATTTCATTCCTAGAAAAATTATGAAATATGTTATTAAAGGGGTTACCAATGAATATCTTGAAAAGGAAACAGTAATCACAAGGATCCAAAATGCCTTCATCAAGAATAGGTGATGGCAGACTAACCTGGTTTTTAATTTTGAAGGGGAATGGTGGAAGAAAGTTTATCTAGATTTTTAGCAAAGAATGACAAAGTCTTTCATGCTATTCTTCTGAAAAATATGAGAGAAACCCATGCTAGAAGATAGTATAGTTTGATGAACTAGGATTGGTTGAATAGTGGCATATTCATTAATAGTTCTGTATCAACTTTGAAGGAGATATCTTTGTCTTCTAGTATTTTAACATTGAGCTATGTCTTTAGGCGAAATATGGATGATTGCTTATTAGGTGTATTGTAGAGGGAATTCTTGTTCTGGTAGTCACTGAATTAGTGATTAGTGAAGGCCTTTCCAACTCTGAGGTTAAGCATCTTTCCTCCTGTTGAGGCCAATGAAGGTTTTCATGAGCCAAATAATTATATCTAACATTGATACCATTTTGTGTCTGCTAGAGTTGACTTGCTATATTTCTCATTGTGCCTCATTTATAGTTGAGATCTAGTGGAAAAGCCTAACCACAACTTTTTTAGCTGAAAGAAGATTTTTTGAAGAAATTAATCATTTTTTTAAGTTATATGAGTTTTAGTTTCCTTTTCTGGACAATGAGAGAAATGGTACCTTTCTCCCTAGAATGAAATCTTATTTGTTAACTTATGGGCTTTTTACTTTACATGTTTCATTGTTTTAGAACAAAACCTCTAATGACCAAACCTGACCTGGAATAAGAGATATGAGAATTCACTTCCTTCCCTTCTTTGAAGAAGTGGGAGACTAAGATTGTGGAACAGTGAATATAACATTTGACTCAGTTGATGTGCTGATTGGGTTTGCTAAACTGTTTTTTTCTGTCTTTTTAATTCTTTATTATAAAGCATAATGATCATCTGTGTGGGTGAGTGGGAGAGATGTATTAGGAGATGACGGAAATACAAAGGCAAGAATGTCGATATTTTAAAAAGCAAAGATTAAAATCACATTTGGCTCAAGTTAAAAATGAAAGATTATCTTCCTAAAAGAGTTAATACAAATAAGATATAGAGAAAACATTCAGAAGAATCTCATCCCTGGAGTTTTCCCTCCATTAGCATAAGCAAAGCCCAAAAGAGAAAAAAAGACAATGTTTCAATAATTAGGAAAGCTTCCATCCCAACATTTTGATCAGTAAATGTAATCCACATTGGGAAAAAATTCATTGGTTGCCCTTGCAGGGGACACTTTAAGCCTGGGACCCAAATATTAGCTGTGGGAAACAAGGTATAGGTTAAAAGGTCAGAGGCAGAATGGGTATATGATACCTCTTTGGAGCAAACTTGCAACTCAGCATGCTAAAGCGCAACCATCTCTTATTTAGAAAAATGAGTTTAAGTTGAATTATTTTAATGCTTGATTTTGTTGTGATATACTGTTTTCCAGTGACCCATGGGTGTTGGAAGGAGAACAGCCTAAGATGGATTGTTGCAAAAATATTTACTCTCTGATCTGGAATCCTAGGGTAACCTTTTCTACAAATTCCCATATAATTGTTCGATGTCTGAATTGGAACTGCCATCTTGTCTGTTTCCCACATTACTGAATGAATCAAGGTGGACCTCACCAATTCCTCCTCCACAACCCCATCATTTACTCCAGCCATTTTTCCAGGGTATATTGAAATGCACAAGAGAAAGGTCACAATATCTACACAGAAAATGCAGGATTTAATAAATCAGTAAAGCACATTCTTTATTCCAAAATCCCAAAGGTCCTACGTGTTCAAAGGAGATTTGTTTTCCATGTGGAAGCCTTATTTGTACACATTTAATTATGATCTCATTCTCTACAAAAGAAAATGTTGCATTGGCTGAAATTCTCTTGACGTTTCTATCCTACTTTATTAACATTCTTGGTTCTTGGTTTTCAGCCCTAAAGGGTATCCAAAACAGAAAAATGTGTGTAGTTAAATGTATGTACATTAGGGGTGAAAGACAGAAATATGTGTGTATGGGCGGGGAAGGATGGAGGTAGCAGAAATTAAATTGTTTTCCAGTACTGAAATGCTACATTTTAAGAGGAAAAAAAACTTCCAAGAAGGGTAATTCAGATGTATGTTTCAAAAAACATGAGAATGGTATGAAGTACATTATCACCATCATTATCCTACTTGTATCCTTTCAGTGAGCCTACAGAGGATGATCTTATATTCTATAAGTTTTATTCATCTAGTAAAAGAAACCTTTTTAGCCTACATGTTAAAACAACCAATAGAACATGAAATATAATCAAATAATAGGTAAAGACTTGTCACTAGACCGTTTCTATCTATAACTGATTGAAAAAGAAGAGAAAATTAGAAATAATTATAGTAATCCTGAATTGGCTATAGGGCAATCATTTACCTACCATGGAAAATATTGAGGGTCAATTACCATCCAACCCATCAAGATAACCATATTGCAATCTAATTCATATGGACAATAGAAACAATTTTCTTAATGGTACTTTCCACTGCCAGCCATTATATCTAATATACTTCTGCATGTGAGACAATGTAAACAAATGCCTTTGAGTCTTTTGTGTGGAAACCTGGGTAAATAATCATTGGTTTTAGCCAAGTAATTTTCTCATGTAAAACCCTTAGATGGTGGGTGTCTAATCAAATTACGTAATGGCACATTGAAGTGTACTGATTGGATAATGGTTAAGGAGATAATAGATTTAGACTTTATAACCATGCTCATGAGTCCTTTTCACAGATGACTAACACCATCAGTAGAGCAGAGTATCATAGACATGAGCTCATTCTTTTCAAATGCACCTGGGAACTATTTTGAATCTCTTATCCAAGTGCATTTCCTCTGGCACTTTTGGCTAACAGCACCAAGTCTTAAGTGATCCAACAAATTATATACCATTGGTTCACCACATCATTCACAAGTGAGGAAATTTTTTAAAACAGCTCTCCAAATGGAAAAAGTACTCTCTCTAAGCAAATCAATACCACGGAAGCACCCATAACACTACCTATAATGTTAACACAGTACAAATACTAAATGCGCTGAGTCCCTGTTATGTTCACAGAACAACATTTTAAATCTGGAAGAATGAAGCACAAACTATTTGAGAAGCACCTTAACAAGCTAAAGGTGCATGGGCATGATCAGTTGATTTAGTGTGTGTATATATGGGTGGCAAGGAGGTGGAGGTACAGAATTATTGAGAGAAAAATGAGTAATATAATTTTTGTCTTTTCAAATACTTAGGTTGTTACACAGGCACAGCTTGAACCTTCATTGTACATATACACATACAGTATCTGTATTCCCAGTTGTAAAGTTGCTTTGTAGCATATGTCAAGCCAACACAGACTAAATAAGGAAACTCCATATGGGCTGAAGGAAGTCATAAAATTGTGCTGACTTGGTTGAGTACATTTTCTGCTTAGTTTTCTGATTTTTGCATGTTCATAAATTCCTTTTAAGATAAAGATAAGATTAATAACATTTTTGAAAATCACAAGAAATGAAATCTAATGGCTTGTTTTCCTGACTCTCTCTATATCATTTGGCACTGGTGATTATCCCCTCTTCCTGTGTTCTTTGTCTTTCATTCCCTGATACCACATTCTCCAGATTATACTCCTATTCATCTAACCATTCCTTCTTAATTCTTTAATGGATATTCTTCCAGACACTATAAGATGGATGCTTCTCAAGATTCTGCTTTGACCCCATTCTCTCTCTCTCTCTAATCTACACTCTCTCCCTGGACAATCTCATCTACTTTCCTGGGTTTATCTATCATTTCTATAGAGATAACTCCCAAATATTGATTCTCAGTTCCTATAGTATATCTTCAACTCCAGGTTTGCATTTCCAGTGACCTACCATACGACTTCATCTCAGTCGGCTCACATGCACCATATAAAACCAAATGTCTTCTCATCAGACCTGGTTTTTCTTCAAATTTCCCTATTTGTGCCAATGTAACCATCTTGACCTGTTCTCCTTCCTTTTTCCCCACATCCAATCAATTATTACTGATTCTAGTTTGGAAATATCTCTCCCATCCCTCCCCTTTCCCTTCCTATTGCCTCTGCAGTCACTTCTTCATTACTTAATTCCAGTCTCCTTGCCCCAAGTAACATTTCACAAGAGTAAAGATTAATTTTTCTTATGGGCAAGTCTAATCAAATAACAACTCTATTCTACCTAAGGAACACGACCCAAATTCCAATGTCTTGGCATTCAAGGGTCTCAATAATCCCATGCCTCCCTAACTTTCCAGTCTTATTTCACACTATTTCCCATTATACTCACAATTCTTGAAACATGATGGAATAATCATACCCTATTATATATGTATCACATTTTGCTAACTTTGTGCCTTTCCTTACACTATTCCTTATGCTTAGAATGTCCCAACCCCCACACCCTCTCCTACCCCACCTGTTGAAATACTATCATTTTCTGAGGTCATTTTCAAGGGCCAACTTTTAAATAAAACCTTCTTTGATTTCCCCCAATTGGAAATGAGCTTTCTTTCCATCAAATTTTGATGATTTCATACCTTTCTTATGTACTTGTCATATTTCATTCTTTGCCATAGGTATGTATTATAAATAGATTTTTTCATGTATTTGTAAGGTCTCCCCTGCCAGACTATAAATTGAACAATTGCAAGGTCAGTGCCATCATACTTATATTGCAGAGTACTTAGCTTAGAGCTTTCCACATAAAGGATGCTTAATAACTCTCTGTTGAATGATTGGTTAGATTGCATTGAAGACGGGTTCTTTCCATATAGAATTATAAGGCTTAGAATGGAATAGGACTTCTAAACTATCTCTTTCATTTGAGTACCTCTAACCCAACTCTTTCATTTTATATAGCAGAAATCTAAGGCTCTCACAAGGTTAAATGACTTCCCTCAAGGTCATACATCTAGAAATTAACATAGGTGGGATTTGAACCCAGGCTCCAACTTCAAATATAGTGTTTTTCCATCAACCCAAATTATGTAAACATCATAATACAAATATGTAGGATATGCTTGTTTGTATATGTACAACCATATACATATATGAACACATGTGTATGTGTGTGCATGTGAAGCTAGATCTGTGGTTTCCTTGTGGTAGGGAGCTACAGGTGAAAAAACTGTCTCTACCAATGCAGGATGGCACCTTCTCTCTAATATGTACTCTTAGAGAATGCCTTAAAGCCATAGGGTAGTTTTAAGCTTTCTTTTAGAGCGCCCTATATACATAGACAAAGTACATACACATGTGTATATACATGCATATACATGCACACACCATATATACACACATATATACAAATTCATAAGCATATATAACTTTTTGATATCTAAAATAATTTTGAAACAAAGATTCAATAGATTAAGAAAGAACTTAGAAATGTATATTGTGACTCTCAAGCTACAAATACTAGTAACGAAATGTCTTTATTTTCAGATTTGTTTTCCTTTGCTCAGTCATGCTCTCTCCTTCTTCTTCCTCTTCATCTCTCCTTGTAAATCTCTGTACAGAGGAGCTGTATCAGCTGCTGGGGACTTCCTGAGTCTTTAAGCATTCTAAGCTTTTCAGGGCAAGATTCAGGCTATTTCCCTTTCCCATCACTACACAACTGACTGGCCTCTTTCTCTGATCCCACATTTGCTAAACAGCCCTTCTTGTATGCAGGTAATCATTGGTAATAAACCACAACTTAAATATGCCCACCTTTGAAAGATTAACTGCAATTTTGACTCTTGAGAGAATCTACATTAAATGGTCACTGAAAGTTTGTTTTTGTCCCTATACCAATGGACATGAAATGGAGATGAAATACTGTGTAAGTCCAAAGTTTGGCAAATTAATAGAAACAAGTGGAAAAGGTATTGATGTTTAGTTGGTTTTCAGTTGTGTCTGACTCTTTGCGACATCTTTTGTGATTTTCTTGGCAAAGATACTGTAACAGTTTGCCATTTCCTTTTCTGGCTCGTTTTACAGATGAATGAGCTAAGGCAAACAAAGTTAAGTGACTTTCCTGGGGTCATGCCGCTAGTAAGTATCTGAGGCTGGATTTGAATGCATGAAGATGAATCTTTCTGATTCAAAGGCCAGTGCTCTATTCACTGCACCACCTTCTTGCCCTTGGTAGAAAGGGTACTGTATTTTAATAATAATTTCAACCATTACTTCCTTCATTTGATTCATTGCTAATGATTTAGGAGTTAAAAATGCTTCATTCCTTTTTTTTTTCTTTCATTTTCAATCTGCCTACTAATTTAAAAAGAAAAGACATATGAACTAAATTAAATGAGCACTTTACTGTTATGATACACAATATAGAAATAAGTGAATGTTCATTTAATTTTTCTAGTTTTGGTAGTTTCACATACATACTCGCACTCTCACCCCATACCCCCATGATGCCTATGATCTATACTTGAACAAGTTTTCCAAGTACTGAATATTACTATATTGATATTTAAATGGATATAGAACACTAATCCTGTTTGCTACAACATATTTTTAAATAATTCTATTTGATTTCCAAAAACTATTTACTTTGTCAGCTGCTTGTTTTTCATAAATAGGTATAATTGCTGCTAGGATGCAGCCTCAGCAAGGCCTAACTCATACTTGAATCTCTGTTTCTTGCTTCATTTGCACCCGGGAGAGCCACAACATCCTAGAATTCACATTTTTACTAAGGTTCATGTATCACAGCTTTACTTGGAACACTACTTGAAACACTAATCAAACTAAAGCTATAAGGATGAGCACTGGGCTATTTTCCAATGCATTTTGCTATTTATCTCCATTTTGGGATGAGAAACATAAAGACAATTTGCCTCACTATGCAGTATATTAACTAGTTTTTAAATCCAATGCCATTTAAGGGAAAATGTCCTAGTCCCTATTCCTCCCTTTACCTATGCATACATGCACATGGAGACACTTACAAAAATGTATTTGAATCTTGTCCTCTTAATAAAACTAATCTAAGCTTCTTTTATGTGCAAGAATTATGGTGACTGCTGAGGATAAATAGATAAAGAAACTAACAAACAAACAACAAATCAGTCTCTGCCTTCAAGGAGCTTACATTATATTGGGATATTGGGCACATAAAACTTATATTCAGAGAAGTAAATACAAAGTCTAGACAGCAAACAGTGACATTTCTCCAGGAAAGGGAGAGTACTAGCAACTTGAGGAATCAGGAAATGTGTGTAGGAGGGGATACCTGAGTTTTATCTTGAAGGAAGCCAGTGATTTCAAGAGGTGAGGAGGAAATATATTCCAGGCATGGGGAGAGGAGGTGCTACCTATGTAACAATTAGAATTCCCTGTACAGACAGTTCTTACTTAACATAAATGGACCATTCAGCAGACCTCCCTCTCCCTTGAAGGGGTGAGGTAAACATACCAGCTTCAGTGTCTGGAGCAGAGGACCCTCCACTGAAGGGCTGCCCCTACTCTGCTACTCTGCTGCCCCTGCCATAGCAAATGGGACTACTGGGGAGTAGAATTTACTTAATGCTAATTTATATATAGCTAACAGCTAGTGGGACAACTTCATTGGAACAAAGAATAGATAAAGGGGGATAATATGAAATAAGACTGAAAAGATAGAGCGAAACCAGATTGTGGAGGGCCTTACATGCCAGGCTGAATAACCACTGAATATTTTTGAGTGTGTTTGCCTGCATGCATGCAAATGTGTGTGTGTGTGTGTGTGTGTGTGTGTGTGTTCAAATTTGGGGGGAGTGGGAAGTGACATGGTCACATATGAGTTTTATAAATATTAATTTACTCTGTGGAGAATCTATTGGAGAAGGGAGAGAATTACATTAGAGTGACCAATTAGTAGTCCAGGTAAGAGGTCATTAGGGCTTTAGATAGAGTCAAGGCTGCAGGATTCCATTTTAAGAAGGTTCAAGCCAGCCATGTCTTCTTTCCTTTCAAGGCTTCATTTGTTACTCTTCTGGACTTTGTCTAAAACACATCCAAACTAGTACTTAGATATCTCCCCTACCCTACACCCCCATGGGTCTCCATTGCCCATAAGAAAAAATGCAAAAATTCTGAAACTTGCATTTAATGTACTCAATGATACACAATGAATATATAATATACACACATATATATGCTATAAGTATATAGTAATGTATAATTAAAATTAATATAATATATAGTTCCTACCCTCTTTTCCATTCATTTCCTATGACACCAGTTAAACCACTCCATTATTTAAATGAGACTCTTTGCTTTTCCCCATACATGATATTTTATTCCCCATCATCTTGGTACAAATGGGTCACTCATGTCTTCAATGTACTTCCTCCTTTTCTCTTCTTTTTTCTCCTCTTCTCTCTTCCTTTGCTTCCTCTGAGACAGTTCATTCACCACTTCCTACAGAGGGTAGCACTTTCCCCTTCTTGAAAATAATTTGCATTGATCCTTACTATAAAGGCATTCTAGTACTTTCTGAAGAGTGTACTGGATTTGTGGTCAGACATTTGGGGTGTAATCCTGTCTATGATACTACCTGGATTATTGGGCAAGTAATTTAACTTTTTTAGGCCTCACCTTCCTCTTCTGAACAATGAGACATGGGAGATGAATGCTAAGGTCTCTTGATATTTCCCTCTCTAACACTGCCTCTTAGATTTTGTTAATATAATATAGAAATTTAGTTGACTTTTGTGAATTATGTATACTTATTTAATACATATTATTATATTTTGATATGTATTGATATATACATATATATATTTAAAAATGTACATTATAGTTTTCCTAGTAGAAAATAAATTCCTTTTATAGGAAGTCAGGGATATTCTTTGTCTTTGTATCCCCATCGCCTGGCACAGCACCTTGCGCATGGCAAGAGCTTAATAAATATTTCCTAAGTGAAAAGGAATGGAACTGAAATGGTAAAAGCATGGGGACAACAAAGGAGTCCATAAGCTGTAAGTTGCCATGTCACCCTTGGCCCCATCCAACCCCCTTATCGTCTACCAGTATCTTAAGACTGAAGCTGTAAATCTGATCTCTCCCTACTCCCTGGGCCAATTGTAAGCCATAGGAAACAGTAGGATTGGGGAGAGGAAGCAGGTAAAAATTTCTGTCTGCTATCACAGAGGGAGAGGGAGTTTAGTGGTTATTTAAAGTAGTAGTCGAACACTGGGTGATTGTGTGCCATGTTTTTCCCACCTGACAAAAACTGCTCAACCTGTATTTTTGTTGGCTTGTGTCTCTTTGCAGCTTATGGGCATAAGAGCATTCTGGGAGCCACATAAAAGATAGTCACGTGTCCTAATGCAGGGCTGCAGGCTTCCATTGTTAGGGAATTTTGCTAACTAGATATTTAAGTGTCAATCATTTCATAACTGATTTCCTAACAGTTTCATACCCTGTCAAGGATATCTTTCCATATCCTTATCTATCTATATACATGTATATATGTATTTACATATATGTATATGCATATATGTAGACATATACATACATCTATACATCGAAGGGGGGTGAGAATGCACCAGTTACTCATTAGTTATCCAATTATTCAGGTGAAATAGGATCTCATTACCAACATACCTTAGTGCCTACAATAGGCTAATACTAAAGAATCATACAGCAGTACGATTTAAACATGAAGTGGGCCTCAGAGATTATTGAGTTTAATCCCCTGAATTTTACAGAAGAAACTGTTAACTTCAGATATATTAAGTGACATGCTAAAAGTCATACAAATGACAAATAACAAAGCTGGGATTTGCATTAGTCCCTTCTGGCTACAAATCCAATGTTCTTTCCACTATGCTATTGTTTATCTGGGCAGCTAGGTGGCAGAGCGGATAGAGTGCCAGGACTGGAGCCAGGAAAATTCATTTTCCTGAGTTCAAATCTGGCTTCAGACACTTACTAGCTATGTGATCTTGGGTAAGTCACTTAACCCTGTTTTCCTCAGTTTCCTCATCTGTAACATGACCTGGAGAAGGAAATGGTAAACCACTCCAGTATCTTTGCCAAGAAGACCCCAAATGGGGTTATGGAGAGTCAGACACGACTGAATGACTACAAAAATTCTGTTTGTCAATAATTTTCTCATAACTGGAAATATAAATGAGAGACAGTGTTCTATAGTAGATATGCAATGGGCTTGGAGTCATGATGACAAGTTTTATCTCACTTCAGACTCTTAACAACTGTAGGAGCCTGAGTAAGGTATTTAAACTTCACTAGCCTTATTTTCCCCAGTTGCAAAGTGAAGGTGTTAGCCTCTATGATCTCTAAGGTCCCTTCCGGCTATAAATCAACAATCCTACAATCTTAATTCTCCCCCTCAAGCTGCTTATACCCAATTTTATTTTGGAGAGCAGTGATGACAGTATTGCATAAAGTCTAACCGAATTTTTGTCGTTCAGCTTTATTGCTGATTGTTGTTTACATCTTTTACATGCCTCATTACCACAATCTTTCTTGCATCTCTGTTTGTTATTGCTCAGTATGGGGCACCAACTGTATTCTCCCACATCATTTTGGAACCTCAAAAGTTATTTGAAATTATAAGCTATCTAAAGAAATTTCTCTACTTTCTGACCCTGCCTCAGAATAAGAGAGCTTTGGACCTTTACTGCCAGGATGTTACTACTTTTTATCAGCGAGATATACATTTATGCAATTAGGGATGAGGGAATATACTGTAGTAGAAGTGCTGCAGGGGTTTGGGGTCCGATAGCTTGAATTCAAATCTCCCCTCTTTCTTTTCTATCTTTTTGATACTGGACAAGCATTTATGACCCTTAGTTTCTTTATTTGTAAAATGAGAAGGTTGAATGAATTTCCCTCTAACATCTCTTCCGAACTTGTAGCTATGATTTTATGCATGTGTGAAATGTAGCCATCTGAAAAAGAAAAAAATTAGCAGTTAAATTTGTGGATTTGATGGTTGTCATAACAACCACCCCGATGGACCTAATCATCCATTTAATTTCTCTTTTGCTAGAGCTCTACTGTGTTCTGCCCAATTGTCTCAGGGCTTGAGCCAAGTGAGATTCCCAAAGTGGTAATAAATGAGCATCCCTGAAAGAACATTGGAAAACAAATTTGAATTTTTGTCTGCTTAGCTTCATTTTGGGGCAGCCAAGGCTCCTGGACTAGGCATTTGCTTCTTATCATGCATCTCTAATTAGAATGCCAGTTTTTGGAAATTCTATGTGTGTGTGTGTGTGTGTGTGTGTGTGTGTGTGTGTGTATGGGGGGGAAGGGAGGGAAGGGAGGGAGAAAGAGGGAGAGGGAGGGAGAGGGAGAGAGATAGAGAGAGAGAGAGAGGGAGAGACAAAATCTCTTTGTCACATCAAGTCCCCTTCAGGTTAACTTGTTTCTCAGAACCAGCTCTCTCTATGGAGTGAAATCACATCTTGGAAGAGGGGGACCAGGGACTTATGATTTATTTCTATTTAAATTAGGGCCAGATATCTGATTGTGACCTTTTTCTTACATGAACAAAATAAAAATAAAACTGTCATTTCCCTTTTTGCACTTTTGCATTGTTTTCTACTATAATTGCTTGTGTATATATCTTATCTTTCCTGTTAGGAGGATGTATGAGGATATGGGATGTGTTTATTCTTCTTTATATTTTACACTGGGTCTTATAGCACATAATGCTTATAGGAGGTGTTCAATAATTTTTTTAAATAAAAAGTATTTAGCAATTAATCAGAACTTTCCATTTTAATTGTATCATGTCAAACATTATCTTAGAATCATTCCTTATGCCCCAAATTCACACTTAGTTGATCGTACCAGCTCTCCTTTTCTTCTATTTTAATCACTGTCTTGGGAACTACAATCATTAATTTTTGTGTATTCAGAAATAATGAAGAGAACTTAGTTTTATATTTCTGACTAACTTGGAAATTAAATACTAGTCCCACCAAAGAACTTTAGACATAGTATATGTTTAACAATTTTTAACTGAATTGAATTTTATTTTACTATGGATAAGTTGTTTCCCTTGGTGAGTAAATACCAGTGGCAGTTTTGTTTAATGGATAGGCTCTTCATTTGCTACCATAGTGACTGCTTTTTGTTTCCTTAGTAATCCTATCTGCCTTTGAGATGGCACCTCACACAGTGGGATTAGAGCTGGAGCAATTCCCTCTGAATTTATTTTCATTGCACCATTTCAAATTTGCTTAAATGATCTTTTTAAAGAGGGTATCTTCCTTCCTTCCTCCAATTGTTCTTCCTCTCCACCATAATCTTAACTTTCCCTCTTGGCACTCTCAGTAGAAGTCATTTGAATAACCACGGTTATAGTCAAAGAATCTAGGGCTACACCTGTTAGAGAGGGCTTCCTCTGATATAAAGCTATAACCATTGTGTTGCAACAAAGGTAAAAACATTTCAGAAGATCAAGTAGCTATTGACTTCTGAGATGACAAGTAGACCCCTCTTTTGGCCTAAAGGATCAAGCAAATGTGCTTTAGAAATACACTTTATCATACCAGTAATTGTTTCCTTGAGGAACTATTGCACAGAACTGACTTGGAAAATCTGATTGCTTCCATGTATTACAATACATGGGCATAACTCTATTGTGGAGCTAATATTCTAACTGATCCCAATGATGCTATAAAGAAGATGGGGAAGGTAGAAACCCAGAAGTATTATGGCAGAATTTTATTGTCAGCCATTAACTGATAGTACAACTCTACAGGAGTTTTCGGTGAAATATTCATGACCAATCAGGATGCTCACCTCATTAAAATGGAATATGGTTATCATTTCCCTCAATATTAACATGGTGAATCATGAAACAGAATTTAACTACTTTTTCTAAGCACAAAGAGCCTGTTTTGGCTCAAATTATATTTATAAACATTCAATCAACTTCCATTTATTGAGTATTTACCAGATTCAGGGCATTGTGCTAGCTACTGTGAGGTTAGCAAAAAAGAAAACAAAAAAATGTCATCTTGGCCCTCATGGAGCTTCTAGTCTAGTTGGAGATATGCCTCCACATATGCTCCAAGTTCCAGTTGCCTTGATTCACATGTATATGTTACATATATTTTGACAAATATTTAAATTCATATGGGTGTCTGCTTCACTAAGTACTAGCTACCTATGACAGTGTGTCAGAGACAGCATTAAACAGAGTTAAGTACAATGATGAATAGTAGGTGTTTTGCTTTAGACAACATGGATACTGGAGTGGTTTTGTCATTTCTTTCTCCATCTCATTTTACAGATGAGGAACTAAGGCAAACAGGAATAAGTAACTGCTTAGGATCACATAGCTAGTAAGTATCCGAGGCCAGATTTGAACTTAGGAAGATTAGTCTTCCTCATTCCAAGCTCTATCCACTGCTCCATTAGTGGATCAGGAAAACCGTCATTCAGAAGGTAGGTTCTTGAAGTGACTCTTTAGGAAACTAGGAATTCTAAAACTCATGAGTGAGAATAGATGGCATTCTAGACACGAATATTTAGTGAAAAGCACATACTCACATAACTACGAGACCTTGGACCCACACAGCAGGAGTATGAGAAAAAGCATAGAATAAACAGATTCTTTCCAGGGATCAAAACTTACTTTTGGTATCTCCTATCACCAGTACACTTAACTCCTGAATTCTGGAAACTTCCTGCTTAGTACCAACTTAATGATACTTAATACTTAGTACTTAATAGTACCAACTTAATCCTTACTACCTAAGTAAATTTCCCCAGGCTCAGCTTTTAAGTTGTCTGGACAGAGAAAACAGACTCATTCTTCTGGTCTGACTTTTGGCCTAATAACTCACAGGATAATAGTATATGTTTCACTGTACCACACTGACTCTCACCCAATTCTCTTCCACAAAGCTGAAATATATGTTTAATGAATATTTGTGGAAGGAAGAAATGAATGTTTACATTACCAGATACAAAATATGAAGAGGACTACTAACAATAAACTTAATTTCTGTCTTCTTTGTAATAACTACTTGCATAAAGCTTGGCAGTATAGAACAATTATGAAGTTTCAGATGGGAACTACAAAGCCAAGACCATGGTGGAAGGAAGTATAGTTTGGGAACACTCAAAATGTGTCAGTTTCATACCATTTCCTAAACTCCATTTCCCAGAGTTCTTTACCTACACCTTTTCCATCACTCTCTCAAGAAAAGAAGTTATAAAGTTAAATAAATGGGTAAAACATGTTTTGGAACTGAGGCTCACTAGGAGAGAGGAGACTGTTTTCTATTGAATGTCTTTATGTTCAGTCAGTCGCTAAGCATTTCTTAAGCACCTACTATGTGCCAGAGCTAAACACCAGGGATACAAAAAGTCAAAAGGAGAGTCTCTTACCTTAAGGAGCTCACAATTTAATGGGGAGACAACAATCAGATATGTACATATAAGCTACATACAGAATGAATGGGAAATAACATATAGAGGAAAAGCACTAGAATTGAAAGAAGTTGGGAAAACTGTTCTGTAGGGGATAGGATTTCAGTTGAGACTTAAAGGAAGCTAGTGAAGCCATTAGGTGGAGATGAGGCAGGACATTCCAGGCATGGGGGACAGCCAGGGAAAACAAGCAGAGCTGAGAAATGGAATATCTTATTTGTGGAACAGCAAGGAGGCCACTGTCACTAGACTGAAGAATGCATGGCAGGGAATAAGATGTGAGATGAATGGGAACAAAGGAGGGGGTTAGGTTACAAAGGGCTTTGAAAACCAAGTAGAGAATTTTGTATTTGATCCTGGAGGTGATAGGGAGCTACTGGAGTTTATTGACGTGTGTGTGTGTGTGTGTGTGTGTGTGTGTGTGTGTGTGTGTGTGAGTGAGTGAGTGACATGGTCAGACCTGAACTTTAGGAAAATCACTTTACTGGATGAAGGGAGAACTGGAATTGGGAGAGATTTGGGGCAGGCAGACCCATTCAAGGGTTATTGCAATAGTCCAGACATGAAGTGATGAAGACCTGCACTAGGTTGTTAGCAGTGTCAGAGGAAAGAAGGGGGAATATTGGAGAGATGTTGCAAAGTTGAAATCAATAGGCCTTGGCAACATATTGGATATATTTTTTAGTTTAGTTTCTTTAATTCCCCCCCACCACTTAATAGTATTTTTCCAATTACATGTGAAAATGATTTTCAAAATTCCCTTTTATAAGATATTGAGTTCCAAAATTTTTCTCCTTCCCTCACTGCCCCAAGACAGCATGCAGTCTGATATGGGTTATACATGTACAATAATATTAAACATATTTCCACATTAGTCATGTTGTAAAAGAAGAATCAGAACAAAAGGGAAAAACCATGAGAAAGAAAAAAGAGAAAATAGTCTGCTTCGATCTGCATTCAGAGCCCATAGTTCTTTCTCTGGATGTGGTTAGCATTTTTCATCATGAGTCTTTTGGAATTGTCTTAGATCATTGTATTGCTGAGAAGAGCTAAGTTTATTGAAGCTGATCATCACAGAATAACATATTAGATGTTGAAGTGAGAGATAGTGAGGAATTGAGAATGCCATCTAGCTTGGGAGATGGTAGGATGCTGGTGCTCTTGTTAGTAATAGGGAAGGGGCAGAGTTTGGAGGGAAAGATAACAAGTTTGGTTTTGGACATGTTGAGTTTAAGATGGCTACTGAACATCCAGTTTGAGATGTCTGAAAGACAGATGGCGATGTGAGATTGGAAGTCAACAGAGAGATTAGGGAAGTATAGGAAGATTTGAGAATTGTTAGCAGAGATGGTAATTAAATCCTTAGAAGCTAATGAGATCAGCAAGTGAAGTAATATGGAGGGAGAAGAGAAGAGGGTCCAGGGCAGAACTCTGAGTGACACCTTTAGTTAGAAGGCATGATCTAGATGAGGATCTAGCCTAGGTGATTGAGGAGTGATCTGATAGGTAAGAGGAGAACTAGGTGAGAGTGGTATGCTGAAAACCCAGAGAGAAGAGAGTATCAAAGAGGACCGATTGATCAGTGATCTCAAGAGTTACAGAGAGGTCAAGGAGAACGAGGATTGATCAGAGGTTACTGTTATGTGGTTGTGATAGAATACTATTGAGCTGTAAAAAGTGATGAAGGCAATGATTTCAGGAAAACCTAGAGAGACTTGTATGAGCTGATGCAAAGTGAAGTGAATAGAACTAGAACGTTTAACACCATAGTAGCAATGTTATAATGATGATCAACTGTGAAAGACTTAGCTACTCTGATCAGTACAGTGATCCATGACAAATCCAAAAGCTTCATGATGAATCCTTTACTATCCATCTTCACAGTGAGAACTGAGGAACTTAAGTATAGATTGGAGTATATACAGACATGTGCATATATGCATATGTATATATAGATATCTATTTTCTCTTTTTTTACAACATGACTAATGTGGAAATACTTTGTATGACCTCATATGTATAACGGGCATTTTAATTCTTGTCTTCTCATAGGTTGGGGTGGAAGGAGGGAGAGAGTTTAGATCTGAAAATAAGAATAAATTAAAAAAAAACAAATTAGTGGAGCAAGAAAAAAAGAAAAAAGCCCACAAGTTTTGGTAATTAAAAGATCTCTGGTAATTTTGGAGACAGAAGTTTCAGTGGACTGATAATGTCAGAAGTGAGATTTTTCAGACGATATGAAGAGGGTAAAAGGAAAGACATTTGAACCCCTTCTGTACTTTCTGCCATGTTAAATACCACTTTCTTTATGCTTGAACCTTCCTATTAGCCTTGTGCATGTAAGAGAATTGATTACTCTCAGGGGAGAGGTAGAAATTAGTCATATTCAGTGCCAAGAACCTGAGACATGATGGAAGACTATACCTTTATTTGAATTGATATTGAGTTTCCCTGAGGTCTGTGGCTCAGAGTTGAGATGCTAAGTGATGTAAAGCTGGAGAGAAGGACATGTTTGATGTTGTGGGGAAAAAAATCAGAAGTTTTGTCAACTGATTGAATACGTGGAGGGAGTATGAGGGTGAGGTCTTGAGAATGACACTGTGATTGCTTGTCTGGAAAGACATAGGAGGAGATCGGACTTTGACCTTGGAAGATATATAGAATTTAGATAACTGTAGAGGACAGAAGAAGGCATTACAAGAAGGGAGAATAGTTTGAGGAAAGAGAAAAGATAGACTAGTATGGTAGATACTGTGATGTACTTTGAGACTTGAGTTCGAATCCAAATATGTGACCTTGGGAAAATCACTTTTCCTCTCAATGCCTTCCTCTTAGTCCCTTCCATTTCTAAAACATAATTCTATGATTTCTTATCATTGCACAAGGCATGGTTAGTGAATGATGAATCAGCTGGTCTGACTAAGGGAGAAAAAACTAGGTATCTGTGTGGTGCAGTAGACAGCTCTATCTGGGGTTAGGAAGACCTGAATTTGAATTCTGCCTCAGATACTTACTAACTGCAGGACCTTAGGGAAGTCTCACTTAACCTTTCTCTGCCTCCATTTCCACATCTATAACATGGCAATTTATACATTTAAAATGGGCAAATAGCATTGCTAAATTGGATATAACACATATCTCAGGGTTGTAGTGAAAATCAAATAAGATAACATAGATAAAGCACTTTGTAATCCTTATAATGTTATAGGAATGCTAGCTATTATTAAACCACCATGAATGTTTTCAGATAAAGTAAGCAAAAAAATGATCCTAGTTAGACCCACACTTTATTTGAATTTTATATACACGTGTAATAGCTTTCCTATCCAACTCACTTTTAAGTCTAAAAATTGAACAGCCTTTTCATTATTAATTTAGGTTTCTTCTGGTTTTCATGTTTTGTCTTCATGAGTAAAACAGATTTAGGAAATATAGCAAAATCAAGACCAGCACCTTTCTATTCAAATAAATCCAGTGAAGTGAAGGCATCAAGTGAGAAAATAAGTGTGCCATGTTGAAAAATGTGAAAAAGGTGCCTAGCTCAAGTTACAAGCACAAATAACAAATACAATTCTCTTCAAATTTCCAATAACAAAAGTACAAATTAAACTGCTATTGTCTTTGCATTTATTTTGAAATTCAGACCAAATCAGCACAGATTTAAAATATGCCTCAAACCAGAAATCCTCAGCAATTCTCTCAGCAGAAAAAAATTAACAAAAAATTAATTACAATCCTGTTAACACTTATTTTCAAGACTTATGATTTGAAACATTTCTTTGTCCATTAACAGTACAAGTCGTGAATTCCTCTCAGTAAATGATGTTATGGTGTGGTTGAAAGTGTACCACACCTAGAGTGGAGTATCTAGGGTTCAAATCCTGAGGTAGATACTTATCGTGGGTATGTGTGTCAATATCGTAGAAGTTATATAACCTCATTGAGCCTCAGAAATTAATTGGTCCAGCAACATATGTGAAGCCATCTCTGTGATGTGAAAATACTTGTACTACCTACCTCACAGTCCCATCTTGAGAAATGTGTCTTGTAAACCATAAAGATGGGGCTGTCATTCTTACTGTATTCTCCTTCATCCCATACTCCATTCCCATCCCTATAGTAACTAAAAGATTTTCAAGACAATTCCATTTTTTCCTTGACTCCCTGGAAACCCCAGGACATGTATCTGATTTTGGTAGCTTAAAGACATTTGGATCAAGAGTTGGTAGACATTGGTCATATTCAAACTCTGACAGAAAATAGCTGCATTAATTTGAAAATCATTAAACCTTTCTGGGCCTCAATTCCCTTATAAAATGAAAGTTTGAATTAGAGATCTCTTAAGATGCTTTCCACTTCTTTCAGTAGTATCTATGATCCTCAGATATATGGTTGAAAGTTTAAAGTGACCACATTATTTTACAGATGAGGAAATTGATGGCCAAACCGATTAATTGTCTTGCCCATTGTCATGCACATAGTAAGTGGAAGAAACAAGTTTCAAGTCCTAGTTCTGTGATTTCAAGTTTATCACTCCTTCCAATTTATTACTCTGGTTTCTATGTTTTCTATCTTCTAGATTTTGTCTCTTACCTCACTGTCCTGGGCCTTGAGAGGTTAACTTGATGTTGTGTCCCTGAAAGCAAGAGTTGGGGCAGTAATTCACCCCATGGAAGGCTCGGACAGAAGACTTGTGCATCTTATGTCTATTTTTTGTTATTTGTCTGGAGGGCTTTATTCTAAAGTCACATCATGTTCAGTTTCAGTGCCAATGAAATTAAAACTGCCCCCACAAAAAAAAATTCTTACTAGAAATTTTCACATAAGGAATCTGTCCATACCAGCATAGCAGAGGTATGTACTGAAGATGAAATTAAAAGAAAAGCGGGACAGCAAATGGGGTCAGCAGATTGAATGTTTAGAGCAAAAGAGGAATTGGAGAAAGAGGAAAAAACAAGGAAGGTGAGAGAGATGGAGGGGTAGAGGGAAAAGAAATTCCTATTCATTAACTGGGGATTTTCATTCAACAAAACTAGGAGATTGTAGCTACTTGGTCTAACAATGTCTAGATTTTTATAGATTGATGTTATGTCCTAATGAGTGTGAACAAGTTTTATCTATGACAATGTTCTCTTTCTAGTATAGTTTATTTGTTGAATTCTCAACCACATTTTCAAGTTTTTATTTTGTAGTACAGAGATTTATTATCTGTTAGTTTATGAAAGACAGGGAGTTTCTGATGTATAATTCAGTACAATGTGTCTTGTTAGCAAATGCTAACTTTTTTAACCTACAGGGGTTGTATCATATAGTTTCTGCTGTTTCCTTTCATAATCTGCATTGATCAATAAGACTCCTTAAGGGTAACCTTTCTGAAATTTCCCATGGCAATGACATCATCTTGGTTGACGTAATATCTATAAACAAATCGGTATGTTTAATTTTTTCTACTTTTTTAAGATTCGTTATTGGCTAAGTTCAACTGGATGTCACTCATGGAGGACCTTTTGAGTCCATACTTAGATCTTAGTTATCCTAAAGGTTTTTCTTTGAGGGAAACTACTTTTGGTTACATTTGACAAATCCAGTGCTGTGTACTTATTGTTGTTGGCTTTTACTAATTTTCAGCTATGTCTGTTTCTCTTAAAAGTATTTGCAATTTTTTTTATCCTACCATGTGCTTTGAGAATATTCATTAATTGTCTCACTCCTTTTTCTAAAATTTTGGTGTGCAGGCAAGCTGGTATGAGGGGGAATGTTCATCTTTGTATAGTGGACCCTGTGTTTTGTGTATAAAGTTTTGTTATGATACTTTCCAAATGTGTTACTCTCTATTTTATTATTCTGAAAATCTATGTTAAGACTGGAAGTTCATAGTTTCAATTGCTTCTTTGATTTCAGTATTCCAGTAAGTGCTTAGACAGACACAGCCGTAGTTTTCTCCAGGACAGTTTATATTTAATATATCTTGCCTGGAGGACACTGAAGTATTTGAAAAGTACTGTCTGTATCCATTGACTCAATTGATTTCTGTATTCGAGCTGGAAACCTTTGGTCTTAATTTTTGCTTGGTAAAATAAGGATTATACATTTACCAAATCTAGATTGGGTTTTGGTATCGTGGGGAAAAGATCCTATGAGATGAAGATGCTATTTTCCATCTAGTCAAATGTGGTTTTTAGTGGAGCCTTCAGCATAAAATGAAATCTTTACCCTGGTCATTTCAAATAGGCAGCTTTTCATTGCCATCATCAAGTCCTCACTCTCACTCACTGTATATTTCTAGCCAGGTGCCATTTGCCTCTATGTTGGACCACTAGAATACCAGGTTTGAGTAGATGAGCTTTTGCTTTATCTTGTTAGGAACTGACTTTTATCCTTATTTTGCCCCCACCAGACATCATGCTCACTTCCCCTTTCTCCAACTAAGACACTAGATTATACATCTGGGAACAGGATCCCCAAAAGTGAATTTTTGTCTAATTTATCCAAAAACCAGAAACTTGAAGTCACTTCCTGGCCCCTTGGGTATCTCTGTAGCATGCTGCCTCTTCCCAGTCTCCCCTATTCCAACTACTTCTTGTGTGTTGTCTTCTCCCACTAGACTGTAAGCTTTCTGAGGTTAAGCACTGTCATCCTTGCTTGTATTTGTATCCCAAACATTTGCATTCCTGGCACATAGTATGCATTGTGTGCAGGTGCTGAGATGTTTTCATATTTTCTGTCATTTATTTTGGGAAAATGTTTTTTATTCATTTTCATTCATTCATTAATTTGTAGCAAATTAAGCTTTTAAAAATTATGACTTCCTCATTTTGGTGTAATCTGCTAGTGGATATATGCTGTCAAACTTAAAAAAGGCTTTTCTAAATGCCATTCCTATTATTTTCTAGTTCCTTTTCAAATGCATCTGAGACACTGGTGTTGTTTATGTTATCTATTTCATTATTAGGGGAGTTTGCTTTAAGTAAAGATTTTAAATGTTCTCAGGTTATTTAACTTTTCTTTTTTCAGATTTTAGCAACTCTTCAGTTTTATCTCTTAGTTCATGTAATCTCAGTTTGGCAATAGTATTATGCGTTATGATTGCCTTTCAATGGTGTGCAATTTATAGTGGTGTCACTTGCAGTTGAGACTGTTAATATAGAACAATAGGAAGCCTTTGCCTATAAATGGCAAAAGTCCAATTCCAATTTCATTCTGATACAGTACTGAAGTATAATGGACACTTCCGTATCTGTAGTCCATTTTATGCACACTTGGCTTTCTGGTTGTTGGCAGTTTGCTTTAATGGTTAGCAGTATGAGGTAGTCCTATGAGGTGAAAGTATTGGTATTTCTGATTTGTTCCTGTGCATCTTTTTTTCTTGTGGTATTGGAATGCAAAGGGTCCTCTCTAGTTCCACTCTTCTCCGTGTCATGGTGTTTAAAACAATGGTTCTAAGCAGGGCCAAACTCCAACCCTGTGCCACTGACCTATTTCTTTAACCCTTAACAATAGTTCTATCATCTTGCCTCTGACTTTTCCTTATTGGCTAAGGCCTGGGGGGAAAAAAGGTGGGGACTTCAAGAACCAATGAAATAAATGCTAAAATTCACATCTCTTCAGCGCCCTCTGCCCTGGGATCCCTCTCTCCCTTTGACTGAAGAGGGCAGATAGTGGACGTTGGAAAGCTCCTCTCAGGTCCTCCACCATTTAAGGAGAACACTAAGGGAATTCACCTTATCTTTTTTTACCTACCTACTTTCCTGGACCTCATGATATCCAGAAACTCATCATTCTGCAAGCTGAATTCAACTCTGTAACTCACATTTCTCAGATCATTTCCCATGCCTGTTACAGAATATCATACCCTGAGGCTGGGTAACCTCTTTTTCTGTCTTTTCAGCTTCTTTTTTATGTGTTGTCTCCCACATTAGGGAAGTTAAGTGGCACAGTGGATAGTTATGGAATTATGAAGATTCATCTTCCTGAATTTAAATCTGGCCTCAGACACTTATTAGTTGTGTGACCATAAGGAAGTCACTTAACCCTGTTTGCTTCAGTTTCCTGATCTGTAAAATGACCTGGAGAAAGAAATGGCAATCTACTCCAATATCTTTGCTAAGAAAAACCCAAAAGGGGTCAGACAGGACTGAAAACAACTGAACATCATCAGCTTCCCCCATTAGATTATGAATTCTTTGAGGTCAGGGAATGTCTTTTGTCTGTCTTTGTATCCCCAGAGCTTAGTGTAGTGCCTTGTACATAATGGGTGCTTAGTAAATGTTTGTTGACTGAATACCATTTTAATGTTCTTACTGTGGTCCAGGCATGGTGCTAAACACTTTACAATTATTATCTCCTTCGATCTTCATGATGACTTTGGGAAGTGGGCACTACTAATTACTGTAGAGGGAAAACTGAGGCTAAAAGTAATGAAGTATCTTGCCCAGGATCACACAGCTAAGAAGTGTCTGAGGCTGGATTTAACCTCAGATGTTCTTGACTACACACCCAGTACTCTATCCTGCACTACATGGCTGCCTCATTAGAGGAAATCAAGTACGAAAATCTTTTTAGGGAAAGAAGTCTCAGGCCTTTATCTCTCCCCTGTGGCTGCTGAATGAAGTTAAGAGCAAATGGTCTTGTTGTTACTTCCAGCTAAGTTGTGTCTTTTTCCCCGCTGCTTTTAGGTGAAGATGATGGGTGATGATTATGACCTTGTGAGCTCCCAACAATTTGGAGAATGAATCATGAGGAGTTCCAAGGACAGAGTCCAGTCCAGGCCAGGTTTTGTAGCAAACCTTAAGGAATGACTTTCAGGATCAACCAAAGCCAGGGTCAAGTCCCTGTGGAATGAGTTGAGAGACTCAGTTTAGTGGTAGCTAAGACAATTCATAAAGCAGCTATGCAACATCTGTACGTGAACATGGTAAAATGACTGTTATATACGAACTATGGTAAGTTCTGGTCTATTCTTCCCAGGGTTTGAGGTGATATAGGGGAGAATGTGCTCCCTTGTATTGGGATAAATGTTTATTCTCATGTTTTTGCTATATTTCTCAGTAAATATTCTTTTGTAAAAGCTTTTTTAAAAGGAATAATTTTATCACACTGACCAGGACATTGATTCAGTCAGTATTATCACCCAATAGCCATAGTATTATCACCCCAAAGAATCCAATCACCAGGGAATCAGCATTCCTATCAAATCTTCTCAGCTTTCATAGCAGACTCAACACACAAAGTCCCTGTTGTTTAATCAAGATGCCTGGAACTCTCTTACTTCCTTGTCCCCTTCATCTGCAGTCCCCATGGTATGGACAATTGGTTAGGCTTCAAGAAATGTATTATTGTTATACTATTATCATCATCTTTTACCTTTACATTCTATATTTATATAGCAATGTTTACATTCATGTATTATAACTCAAGAACATTATTCGTTGGAAGGTGACACAAGTGCTCTTGATGCATTTGTGATCACTTTTCCACCATTTATAATTTCTAGAAATCAATTTTCAATGAAACAACAAGCATCTCCCAACAATCTGTCACAAAATCAGCTTTAATTAACCATGATAGGCATAACTAAATTTCTTTGGATTTTGCATTTTTCCCACTTTCTCCAGATTAGTCATTTCCTTTATTCCCCATGCTATTTTGATTCCATATTCAGTTCTAGATAGAAATAAAATTTGAAACATTAAAATATCATTTCCCCTAGTATCTAAATCAATTCAGCTGCTAAACTGCCATTACTATCACATACAGCCTTCATGGCTTATGAGGTAGGAGTTATCTTTTAATATGAATGATTCCAAGAGTAACTAAGTACCATTTTGTACCAATCAAGATTTTGAAGGGCCTTGAATTCATAACAGAAGGATTAGCTGAGAGAACTAGGAATGTTTGTCCTAGAGAAGAGAAGACCCAGGCAAGACATAATGGGTTTTCTCCAAGTGTTTGAAGTACTGTCCTATGTAAGAACATTTAGATTTGTTTTGTTTGGCCCCAGTGGGAAAGAACCTTGATTTCTGGGCTGGGTCTTACTCCCCATAGTTCAGTTTCAATTTTGGAATAAAATGAAATACTTATAGATCATGCAACAGTTAACAAAAGGCTATTTGGCCCTAGCAGAAGAAGGGTATTCAACAAGCAAAGGCACTGAAAACCCTTCAAGTTGATTCAGGTGAGTGAAGTACCTCTTCTGATCCACCAAGCCTCTCTAGCTCTTTGAGTCTGCTTTGTACTTGGGCACTGAGGAAATGAGGTCAACAATCTAAGTCTTTAGTCACCTTAATCAATCAAACTTTGAGAAATATCTGGATACCTATTAATTATACAGGCTAACCTGCATAGGGGAGACATTTTAGGATATTGGTCCTTCTACAAGTCCTTCACTTGTAAATTGCAAAGAGGTCATTTTAGAAATACTATCTGGGGAAATAAATCAAAACAAAACAAAATACAATCAATTCCTAACAATTAGAGATATCTAAAGTGGGAATGGACAGCTATGATAGGTGGTGGGTTCTTCTTTGAAAGTCTTCAAGCAGAGGCTAGTTGACCATTTTTTGAGCTTTTTTTTTTCTGGTGTGGATTTGTTTTTTGAATGGGTTGGACTACATGGGCACTGAGTTCCTTATAATTCTCAAATTCCCTAACTCTGTGGTTGCATTATTCTATGAAGTTGTTGTTCTATTTATTTTATGCATTCTCCTTCACTGCCCTATAATCTAGACTAGATGCCTCACTACCTAATCCTTTCTTAAGGATATTGTTTCTTCCTGTGGTTTCCATCCCTACCATTCTAGTAGAATTGCCTGCTCAAAAGTTACTTAACAACTGCACAAAACCTTTTTTCCTAGTCCTTGTTCTTCTTGACTTCTATATCGTATGAGTGGCAGAGATGAGGAGGAATAATATTTCAAGTATCTGGAATTGCTTGTGAAAATGCACAAAGGGCTTGCTGGGGCAGAGACAAGATGGCCGCATGAAAACAGTGTCTTAGGGGAAGTTTTATATCTCTAAATGCTTACATGAATAAAATAGGGAAAAGGAGATCAATGATTTGGGCATACAGCTGAAAAAGCTAGTAAAAGAGCAAATTGAAAATCCCCAATTAAGTACCAAATTAGAAATACTGAAAATCAAAGGAGAGATTAATAAAATTGAAAACAAGAAAACTATTGAATTAATAAATAGAACAAAGAGCTGGTTTTATGAAAACACAAATAAAACTGATAAACCTTTGGTAAATTTGATTTAAAAAAGAAAATCAAATTACCAGTATCAAAAATGAAAAGGTTGAATTCACCTCTAATGAAGAGGAAATCAAAACAATAATTAGAAATTATTTTGCCCAATTGTATGCCCTTAAATTTGACAACCTTAGAGATATGGATGAATATCTACAAAAACATAAATTGCCCAGATTAACAGAAAAGGAAGTAAAATTTCTAAATACCCCATCTCAGAAAAAGAAGTTGAGCAAGCCATCAATGAACTCCCTAGGAAAAAATCTCCAGGGCCAGATGGTTTTACATGTGAATTCTATCAAACATTTAAAGAATAATAAATTCATATACTTTGTAGACCATTTGGGAAAATAGATGAAGAAGGAGTCCTACCAAATTCTTTTTATGACACAAATATGGTATTAATACCCAAACCAGGTAGAGTCAAAACAGAGAAAGAAAATTATAGACCAATTTCCCTAATGAATATTGATGCAAAGATTTTAAATAACATTTGGCAAAAACACTGCATCAACTTATGAGAATAATACACTATGACAAGGTAGGCTTTATTCCAGGAATGTAAGGCTGGTTCAATATTAGGAAAACTATTAGCATAATTGACCATATCAACAACAAAACTAGCAGAAAACATATGATCATCTCAATAGATGCAGAAAAAGCCTCTGACAAAATGCAACACCCATTCCTATTAAAAACACTAGAAAGCATAGGAATAAATGGAGCCTTCCTTAAAATTATAAATAGCATCTATGTAAAACCATCAACAAGGATTATTTGTAATGGGGATAAGCTAGATGCATTCCCAATAAGATCAGGGGTGAAACAAGGATGTCCATTATCACCCCTACTATTCAATTTGGTACTAGAAATGTTAGCTGTAGCAATAAGAGAAGAAAAAGAAATTGAAGGAATTAGAATAGGCCAAGAAGAAGCTAAATTATCACTTTTTGCAGATGATATGATGATTTACTAACAGAATCCTAGAGAATCAAGTAAAAAACTACTTGAAATAATAAACAACTTTAGCAAAGTTGCAGGATATAAAATAAACCCACATAAATCCTCAGCATTCCTATACATTACTAACAAAGCCCAACAGCAAGAGATAGAAAGAGAGATTCCATTCAAAGTTACTGTAGACACTATAAAACATTTGGGAGTCTATCTGCCAAGACAAACTCAGGGCCTATATGAACATAATTATGAAACACTTTTCATGTGAATAAAGTCAGATCTAAATAAATGGAAAAATATCAATTGCTCATTGGTTAGGCTGAGCTAATATAATAAAAATGACAATTTTAACCTAAATTTATCTATTCAGTGCCATACCAATTGAACTACCAAAAATTATTTTACAGAGCTTGATAAAATAATAACAAAATTCACCTGGAAGAACAAGAGGTCTAGAATATCTAGGGTATTAATGAAAAGAAATGCTAGAGAAGGTGGCCTAGCCATACCAGATATTAAACTGTCCTATAGAGCAGCAGTCATCAAAACTACCCGGTCCTGGCTAAGAAACAGAGTTGTGGATCAGTGGAATAGGATAGGAACACAAGATGGAGAAGTCAACGACTACAGCAATCTACTCTTTGATAAACCCAAAGAGGCCAGCTTCTGGTCTAACAATTCACTATTTCACAAAAACTGCTGGGAAAATTTGAAAATGGTAGGACAGAAACTGGGCATAGATCAATATCTTATACCATATACCAAAATAAAGTCAAAATGGGTTCATGATTTAGGAATAAAAGCTGATACTACAAGTAATTTTGGAGAGCAAGGAACACTTTACTTATCAGTTTCATGGAAAAGAAAAGAATTCATGACCCAACAAGAGATAGAGAGCATTACAAAATGCAAAATGGATAATTTTGATTATGTTAAATTGAAATGTTTTTGTACAAAAAAAGCCAATGCAACAATTAGGAAGGAAGCAGAAAATTGGGAGAAAATCTTTACAGTTAGTGTCGCTGATAAAGGTCTCATTTCTTTTTTTTTTAATTTAAATTTATTTATTTAACATATTTGGTTTTCAACATTGATTTTCACAACAGTTTGGATTACAAATTTTCTCCCCATTTCTACCCTCCCCCCACTCCAAGATGGCATATATTCTGGTTGCCCTGTTCCCCAGTCAGCCCTCCCCTCTATCACCCCCCTCCCCTCTCATCCCCTCTTCCCTTCCTTTCTTGTAGGGCAAGATAAATTTCTACGCCCCATTGCCTGTGTATCTTATTTTTTAGTTGCATGCAAAAACTTTTTTTTTGAACATCTGTTTTTAAAACTTTGAGTTCCAAATTCTCTCCCCTCTTCCCTTCCCACCCACCCTCCTTAAGAAGTCAAGCAATTCAACCTAGGCCACACGTGTATCATTATGTATAACCCTTCCACAATACTCATGTTGTGAAAGGCTAACTACATTTTGCTCCTTCCCAACCCATCCCGCTTTACTGAATTTTCTCCCTTGACCCTGTCCCCTTTCCAAAGTGTTTGTTTTGATTACCCCCACCCCCGTCTGCCTTCCCCTCCATCATCCCCCCCCTTTTATTTTATTTTTTTTAATCTTCCTCCCTCTTCTTTCCTGTGGGGTAAGATACCCAACTGAGTATGTATGGTATTCCCTCTTCAGGCCAAATCTGATGAGAGCAAGGTTCACTCACTCCCCGCTCACCTGCCCTCTCCCCTCCTCCCACAGAGCTGCTTCCTCTTGCCACCTTTATGCGAGATAATCCACCCCATTCTATCTTTCCCTATCTCCCTCTCTCAGTATGTTGCTCTCTCATCTCTTAATTTCATTTTATTTCTTTTAGATATCTTCCCTTCATCTTCAACTCACCCTGCGTCTACTCTCTCTCTTTTACATATATATATACATATATACACACACACATACATACATATACACATAGATATATACATACATACACATTCACTTATATATATATACATAAACATATATATATATATATACACACATATACATGCATATTCCCTTCAACTACACTAATACTGAGGTCTCATGAATCATACACATCATCTTTCCATGTAGGAATGTAAACAAAACAGTTCAACTTTAGTAAGTCCCTTGCAATTTCTGTTTCTTGATTACCTTTCCATGCTTCTCTTGATTCTTGTGTTTGAAAGTCAAATTTTCTATTCAGTTCTGGTCTTTTCACTGAGAAAGCTTGAAAGTCCTCTATTTTATTGAAAATCCATATTTTGCCTTGGGGCATGATACTCAGTTTTGCTGGGTAGGTGATTCTAGGTTTTAATCCTAGCTCCATTGACCTCCGGAATATCGCATTCCAAGCCCTTCGATCTCTTAATGTAGAAGCTGCCAGATCTTGGGTGATTCTAATTGTGTTTCCACAGTACTCAAATTGTTTCTTTCTGGCTGCTTGCAGTATTTTCTCCTTGATCTGGGAGCTCTGGAATTTGGCGACAATATTCCTAGGAGATTTCTTTCTGGGATCTATTTGAGGAGGCGATCGATGGATTCTTTCAATTTTCTATTTTGCCCTGTGGCTCTAGAATATCAGGGCAGATCTCCTTGATAATTTCTTGAAAGATGGTATGTAGGCTCTTTTTTTGATCATGGCTTTCAGGTAGTCTAAGAATTTTTAAATTATCTCTCCTGGATCTATTTTCCAGGTCAGTGGTTTTTCCAAGGAGATATTTCACATTGTCTTCCATTTTTTCATTCCTTTGGTTCTGTTTTATAATATCCTGATTTCTCATAAAGTCACTAGCTTCCACTTGCTCCAATCTAATTTTTAAAGTAGTATTTTCTTCAGTGGTCTTTTGGACCTCCTTTTCCATTTGGCTAATTCTGCCTTTCAAGGCATTCTTCTCCTCATTGGATTTTTGGAGCTCTTTTGCCATTTGAGTTAGTGTGTTTTTTAAGGTGTTGTTTTCTTTTTTTTTTTTTCTTTCTTTTTTTTTAAGGTGTTTTATTTATTTTTAGTTTACCACACACGGTTCTACATAGTTTTGAGTTCCAGTTTTTCTCCCCTCCCTCCCCCCTCCCTCCCCAAGACGGCATGAAGTCTCATATAACTGTTATGTATAACTTCGCATTGAATTAATTTATGCTCTAGTCAAGTCGTGGAGAAGAATTTTGACCAATGGAATGAATCATGAGAAAGAAGAAACAGAACCAAAAAAAAAACAAAACAAAACAAACAAGAAAAAAAAAACCCCAAAAACAAAAACAAAAGAGAAGCAGAAAAGGCGAGCATGTAGTGTGCCTCAGTCTGTATTCAAACTTCGCAGTTCTTTCTCTGAATGAAGATAGCATTCTCCATCGTGAGTCCCCTGGAATTGTCCTTGCCCCTTTAGGTTGCTGAAAGAAGCGCAGTATGTCAGGGTTGGTCCTCACGGAATCCACATATCTGTGGCTGTGCACAACGTTCTCCTGGCTCTGCTCCGCTCACTCAGCATTATGTCGTGTAGGTTTTTCCAGGTTGTTATGAAGTCTGCATCATCCCCATTTCTTATGGCACAATAGTATTCCATCACCTTCATATACCACAACTTGTTCAGCCATTCCCCAATTGATGGGCATCCCTTTGCTTTCCAATTCTTGGCTACCACAAAGAGAGCTGCTATAAATATTCTTGTACATATGGGTCCTTTTCCCGCTTGCATGATTTCTTTGGGATACAACCCTAGAAGTGGTATTACTGGGTCAAAGGGTATGAACATTTCTATAGCCCTTTGGGCATAGTTCCACACCGCCCTCCAAAATGGCTGGATCAGCTCACAACTCCACCAGCAATGCAACAATGTTCCAATTTCCCCACATCCTTTCCAGCATTTATCATTCTCCTGATTTGTTATTTTAGCCAATCTGACAGGAGAGATGTGGTATCTAAGAGTTGTTTTGATTTGCATTTCTCTAATCAGCAGCGATCCAGAGCATTTTTTCATATGCCTGTAGACAGCTTTAATTTCTTCCTCTGAAAACTGCCTGTTCATATCCTTTGACCATTTCTCAATTGGGGAATGGCTTGTATTCCTATATATTTGGCTTAGCTCCCTGTATATTTTAGAGATGAGGCCTTTATCAGAGATACTAGTTGCAAAGATTTTCTCCCATTTTTCTGCTTCCCTCCTAATTCTTGTTGCATTGGCTTTTTTTGTACAAAAACATTTCAATTTGACATAATCAAAATTATCCATTTTGCATTTTGTAATGCTCTCTATCTCTTGTTGGGTCATGAATTCTTTACTTTTCCACAAATCTGATAAGTAAACTATTCCTTGCTTTCCCAAATTATTTAGAGTATCAACTTTTACTCCTAAATCATGAACCCATTTTGACTTTATTTTGGTATATGGTGTAAGATATTGGTCTATGCCCAGTTTTTTCCCTACCATTTTCCAATTTTCCCAACAGTTTTTGTGAAATAGTGAATTATTAGCCCAGAAACTGGCTTCTTTGGGTTTATCAAAGAGTAGATTGCTAAACTTGTTGATTTCACCTACTTGTGTACCTATCCTATTCCACTGATCCACACCCCTGTTTCTTAACCAGTACCAGGCAGTTTTGATGACTGCTGCTGTGTAGTACAGTTTAATATCTGGTGTGGCTAAACCACCATCTCTAGCATGTCTTTTCATTAATATCCTGGATACTCTAGACCTCTTGTTTTTCCAAATGAATTTTGTTATTATTTTGTCCAGCTCGGTAAAAAAATTTTTTGGTAGTTCGATTGGTATGGCACTGAATAGATAGATTAATTTAGGTAGAATTGTCATTTTTATTATATTAGCTCGGCCTAACCATGAGCAAGTGATATTTCTCCATTTATTTAGATCTGATTTTATTCGCGTGAAAAGTGTTTCATAGTTATGTTCATATAGGCCCTGGGTTTGCCTTGGCAAATAGACTCCCAAATATTTTATAGTGCCTTCAGTAACTTTGAATGGAATTTCTCTTTCTATCTCTTGCTGTTGGGCTTTGTCAGTAATGTATAGGAATGCTGAGGATTTATGTGGGTTTATTTTATATCCTGCAACTTTGCTAAAGTTGTTTATTATTTCAAGTAGTTTTTTACTTGATTCTCTAGGATTCTCTAGATAAATCATCATATCATCTGCAAACAGTGATAATTTAGTTTCTTCTTTTCCTATTCTAATTCCTTCAATTTCTTTTTCTTCTCTTATTGCTACAGCTAATGTTTCTAGAACCAAATTGAATAATAGGGGTGATAATGGACATCCTTGTTTCACCCCTGATCTTATTGGGAATGCATCTAGTTTATCCCCATTACAAATAATGCTTGTTGATGGTTTTAGGTAGATGCTATTTATAATTTTGAGGAAGGTTCCCCTTATTCCTATGCTTTCTAGTGTTTTTAATAGGAATGGGTGTTGTACTTTGTCAAAGGCTTTTTCTGCGTCTATTGAGATGATCATATGGTTTCTGCTAGTTTTGTTGTTGATATGGTCAATTATGCTAATAGTTTTCCTAATATTGAACCAGCCTTGCATTCCTGGAATAAATCCTACCTGGTCATGGTGTATTATTCTCGTAATGAGTTGCTGCAATCTTTTTGCTAATATTTTATTTAAAATTTTTGCATCAATATTCATTAGAGAAATTGGTCTATAATTTTCTTTCTCTGTTTTAACTCTACCTGGTTTGGGTATTAGTACCATATTTGTGTCATAAAAAGAATTTGGTAGGACTCCTTCTTCACCTATTTTCCCAAATAGTGTACAAAGTATTGGAATTAGTTGTTCTTTAAATGTTTGATAGAATTCACATGTAAAACCATCTGGCCCTGGAGATTTTTTCCTAGGGAGTTCGTTGATGGCCTGCTCAATTTCTTTTTCTGATATGGGGTCATTAAGAAATTTCACTTCCTTCTCTGTTAGTCTGGGCAGTTTATGTTTTTGTAGATATTCATCCATATCTCTAAGGTTGTCAAATTTATGGGCATACAGTTGGGCAAAATAATTCCTAATTATTGTTTTGATTTCCTCTTCATTAGAGGTGACCTCACCCTTTTCATTTTTGATACTGGTAATTTGATTTTCTTCTTTCTTTTTTTTAATCAAATTGGCCAAAGGTTTGTCAATTTTATTGGTTTTTTCATAAAACCAGCTCTTTGTTTTATTTATTAATTCAATAGTTTTCTTGGTTTCAATTTTATTAATCTCTCCTTTGATTTTCAGTATTTCTAATTTGGTATTTAATTGGGGGTTTTCAATTTGCTCTTTTTCTAGCTTTTTCAGCTGTCTGCCCAGATCATTGATCTCCTCTTTCGCTATTTTATTCATGTAGGCATTTAGAGATATAAAACTTCCCCTAAGAACTGCTTTTGCTGCATCCCATAAGTTTTGGTATGTTGTTTCATTATTGTCATTCTCTTGAATGAAATTATTAATTGTTTCTCTGATTTGATCTTTGGCCCACTCACTCTTTAGAATTAAATTATTTAGTTTCCAATTAGTTTTTAGCTTATTTTTCCATGGTACTTTATTAAAAATGATTCTTATTGCATCATGATCTGAAAAGGATGCATTGACTACTTCTGCTTTTCTGCACTGGATTGTGAGGTTTTTATGCCCTAGTACATGGTCAATTTTTGAGTATGTGCCATGTACTTTTGAGAAGAAAGTATATTCCTTTTTATCCCCGTTCAGTTTTCTCCAGAGGTCTATCATATGTGCCTTTTCTAAAATTCTGTTTACCTCCTTAACTTTTTTCTTATTTATTTTGAGGTTAGATTTATCAAGTTCAGAAAGGGGGAGGTTGAGGTCTCCCAATATTATAGTTTTGCTGTCTATTTCTTCCTGTAACTCCCTTAACCTCTCCTCTAAGAATTTGTATGCCTTACCACTTGGTGCATATATGTTAAGCAATGATATTGCTTCATTGTTTATGGTGCCTTTTAGCAGGATATAATGTCCTTCCTTATCTCTTTTAATTAGATCTATCTTTACTTTTGCTTTGTCTGAGATTAGGATTGCTACACCTGCTTTTTTTACTTTAGCTGAGGCACAATATATTTTACTCCAGCCTTTTACCTTAACCCTATGTGTATCCCCCTGTTTCAGATGCGTTTCTTGTAAACAGCATATTGTAGGATTATGGTTTTTAATCCATTCTGCTATCTGCTTCTGTTTTGTGAGAATGTTCATCCCCTGCACGTTCAGGGTTATGATTTCTATCTGTGTCTTTTTCTCCATCCTAATTCCCCCTGTTTATGCTTTTATATCTCCCTTTCCCCTTCCCCTCCCCAACAAAGTTTTGCTTTTGACCGCCGCTTTCCTCAGTTAACCCTCCCTCTTTATTCCCCTCCTTTATCTTACCGTTACCCACTTGCTACTTCTCCTCTTCCTTCTGCCCTCCCCCCTCCCTTTTTCCCCCCTTTCCCTCCCACTTCCCGTAGGACAAGTTAGATTTCTAAACTTATCAGAGTATGTTATTCCCTTCTTGAACTAGATCAGATGACAGTAAAGCTCAAATACTGCTCTTCTCCCTCCCTTCTTTCCTTCTACTATAATATGTTTTTTTGCCACTTCCTTTGGTGTAATTTACCCTTTTCTACAACCTCCTTACCACTTCCCTCATAGCCCTCCCTTTATATCTCTTATTTATATTTTATATCTTTACATCAGTTAATTTATACAGGCATTCACAACCTATGTATATCCCTTTCATTTGTCACAATAGTTGTACCATTCACAAGAATGACTTATATATGTATATGTATATCTATATATATATATATATATATATATATATACATGTATATATATATATACATACATAAAAAACATACATAAGATGATATAATCCCATATAAAGATGTAAACAACCTAACCTTATTGGTTAATGAAGTTTGTGGGGTTTTTCCCCCTGGTTACCTTTTTATGTCTCTCTTGAGGTTTGTATTTGGAGATCAAATTTTCCATTGAGTTCTGGCCTTTTCATCAGGAAGGTCTGGAATTCCCCTATTTCATTGAATGTCCATCGCCTTGCCTGGAAAATTATGCTTAGTTTTGCTGGGTAGTTGATCCTTGGTTGTAGTCCCAGCTCCTTTGCCCTTCGGAATATCATATTCCAATTTCTCCTGTCTTTTAATGTGGAAGCTGAGAGATCCTGCGTGATCCTGACTGTAGTTCCACGATATTTGAATTGCTTCTTTTTGGCTGCTTGCAGTATTTTCTCCTTTAGTTTATAGCTCTGAAATTTGGCTATAATATTTCTTGGTGTTTTCAGTTTGGGATCTCTTTCAGGGGGTGATCGGTGAATTCTTTCAATGACTATTTTGCCCTCTGGTTCTAGGACCTCTGGGCAGTTGTCTTTGATAATTTCTTCGAAGATACTGTCAAGGTTCCTTTTTTCATCGTGGATTTCCGGTAGACCAATAACTCTCAAATTATCTCTCCTGGATCTATTTTCCAGGTCAGTGGTTTTTCCAAGGAGATATTTCACATTTTTTTCTATTGTTTCATTCTTTACGTTTTGTTTTATTACTTCTTGATGCCTCATAGATTCATTAGCTTCCACTTGCTCAAGTCTAATTTTAAATGAGTTAGTGTTTACATTTTGCATTCTTCTCCTCATTGGCTTTTTGGAGCTCTTTTGCCATTTGTGTTAGTCTATTTTTTAAGGTGTTGTTTTCTTCAGTGTATTTTTCAGTATTTTTTTGGGTCTCCTTTAGCAAGTCATTGACTTGTTTTTCACGGTTTTCTTGCATCCTTCTCATTTCTCTTCCCAATTTTTCCTCTACTTCTCTAACTTGCTTTTCCAAATCCTTTTTGAGCTCTTCCATGGCCTGGGACCAGTTCATGTTTTGTGGAGACTTTTGGTGTAGGCTCTTGCACTTTATTGACTTCTTTAGGCTGTATGTTTTGGTTTTCTTTGTCAGCAAAGAAAGAATGCAAGGCCTCATTTCTGAAATATACAGGGAACTGAGCCAAATATATAGGAATACAAATCATTCCCCAATTGAGAAATGGTCAAAGGATGTGAACAGGCGGTTTTCAGAGGAAGAAATTAAAGATATCTATAGGCATATGAAAAAATGCTCGAAATCACTACTGATTAGAGAAATGCAAATCAAAACAACTTTAGATACCACATCTCTCCTGTCAGATTGGCTAAAATAACAAAACAGGAAAATGATAAATGCTGGAGAGGATGTGGGAAAGTTGGAAAATTTTTACATTGCTGGTAGAGCTGTGAACTGATCCAGCCATTTTGGAGAGCAATTTGGAACTATGCCCAAAGGGCTATAAAAATGTTCATACTCTTTGACCCAGCAATACCACTTCTAGGGTTGTATCCCAAAGATATCACAGAAGTGGGAAAAGGACCCATATGTACAAAAATATTTATAGTGGCTCTTTTTGTGGTAGCTAAGAATTGGAAATCAAAGGGATGCCCATCAATTGGGGAATGGCTGAACAAGCTGTGGTATATGAAGGTAATGGAATACTATTGTGCTATGAGAAATGGGGATGATATGGACTTTATAACAACCTGGAAAAACCCACACGACATAATGCTGAGTGAGTGGAGCAGAGCCAGGAGAACATTATACACAACCACAGATATATGGATTCTGTGAGGACCAACCCTGACAGACTTTGCTCGTCTCAGCAACACAAGGTACAAAGACAACTCCAAAGCACTCATGATGGAGAATGCTATTTACATCCAGAGAAAGAACTATGAAGTATGAATGCAGATTGAGGCACACTTCATCCTAGCCTTCCCCTCCACCATTTTTTTTCCTTTTTCTCTCTTTTGTTTTGTTTTTGGGTTTTTTTTTTTGGTCCTATTTCTTCTTTCTCATGATTCATTTCATTGGTCATAATTCTTCTCCATAACTTGATTAGTGTGTAAATTAATTCAATGCATAGTTATACATGGAAGCTATATGGGATTCCATGCCGTCTTGGGGGGGGAGGGAGGGAAGAAAATCTGGAACACAAAATTATGTAGAACTGAGTGTTGTAAACTAAAAATAAAAAACTTTAAAAAAAGAAAAAAATTAAAAAAAAAAGAAAATGCACAAGGGAAGGGAGGTAGGTTGAAATTATGTAGGTGAAGGAGTGCCTACTGCCAAAGTGAAAAATTTATATTTATTCTAGGCACAAGGGAACAATTGAAGGTTTTTGAACAGAGAAGTAATGTGGTTAGGTGGAGACCTGGGATGTTTTCTAGTCACAACCCACAGTTTAAGAAGCATGAACTATATATATGGATAGATATGAGTATATATTTAGTATATATATAGTATATATGTGTATATATACATACAGACACATACACACACACACACACACACATATATATATATATATATATATATAGAGAGAGAGAGAGAGAGAGAGAGAGAGAGAGAGAGAGAGACAGAGAGAGAGACAGAGAGAAAGACAGAGAGAGGGAGAGAGAGAGAGAGAGAAAGAGAGAGAGAGAGAGAGAGAGAGAGAGAGAGAGAGAGAGAGAGAGAGAGAGAGAGAATGAGAGAATGAGTGAGTGTTAGTTTGTGCTGGGCCTGAAATTAGAAAGATTCACCTTTTTGAGTTCAAATCTAGCCTCAGATACTTTCTAGCTATGTGACCACCCTGGGCAAGTCACTTAACCCTGTTTGCCTCAGTTTTCTCATCTATAGAATCAGTTAGAGAAGGAAATATCAAGCCATTACAGTAATCGGACAAGAAAACCCAAAATGAGGTTACCAAGAATCAGACATGATTGAACAAAAAGAAAAGAGTAAACAGTTGAGGAAATTTAGGGATTGGATTTAGAGTTTAGGCAGAATTGTCAGTTTTATTATATTAGTTCAGCCTATGAGCAATTGATATTTTTCCAGTTATTTAGATCTGACTTTATTTGTGTGAAGTTTTTTTTTCTTCAATTGTGTTCATGTAGTTCCTGGGTTTGTCTTGTCAGGTAGACTCTCAAGTTTCTTATCTTGTCTACAGTTATTTTATATGGAATTTCTTTCTATCTCTTGCTGTTGGGCTTTGTTGGTCATATATGGAAATACTGATGATATATGTGGGTTTATTTTATATCCTGCCACTTTGTTAATTGTTGTAAATAGTTTTCTAGTTGATTCTCTAGAATTCTCTAAGTATACCATTATATAATCTGCAAAGAGTGACAGTTTTGTTTCCACATTGCCTATCCTAATTCCTTCAATTTCTTTTTTTTACTCTTATTTCTAAGGCCAATATTTCTAGTACAATATTGATTAATAGTGGTGATAAAGGACATCCTTGTTTCACCTTTGATCTTATTTGGAATGCTTCTAGATTATCCCTATTTCACAAAACTTCTTGTAGATGGTTTTAGATAGGTACTGCTTATCATTTTAAGGAAAACTCCATTTATTCTTATCTTCTCTAGTGTTTTAATAGGAACGGGTGCTGTATGTTGTTGAAAGCTTTTTCTGCATCTATTGAGATAATCATATGATTTCTGGTAGTTTTGTTATTGAAGATATGGTCAATTATCCTGATAGTTTTCCTAATATTGAATCCACCCTACATCCCAGGTATAAATCCCACTTGGTCATAATGTATTATCTTGGTGATAAATTGCTATAATGTCTTTGCTAATATTTTATTTATAATGTTTGCAAAAATATTCATTAGGGAAATTGGTCTATAATTTTCTTTGTTTTGGCTCTTCCTAGTTTAGGCATCAGCACCATATTTGTATCATAAAAAAAAATTGGTAGGACTCCTTTTTCACCTATTTTTATTAATAATTTATGTAGTATTGGAATTAACTGTTAGTTAAATGTTTGTAGAATTCACTTGTAAATCCATCTGGCCCAGGAAATTTTTTCTTAGGGAGTTCATTGATGACTTGTTCAATTTCTTTTTCTGAAAAGGGGTTATCTAAGTACTTTAATTCCTCTTCTGTTAATCTGGACAATTTATATTTTTGTATATCTTCATCCATTTCATTTAGATTGTTAGAGGTATTGGCATACTGTTGGGCAAAATTGCTCCTAACTATTGCTTAATTTCTTCCTCACCCTTTATCACCCTTTACCTATTCCTTTTTTGACATCGATAGTTTAGGTTTTTTCTTTCCTTTTTAAAATCAAATTAACCAAAGGTTTTTCTGTTTCATTGTTTTTTCCATTAAACTGATTCTTAGTTTTATTTATTAGTTCAATAGTTTTCTTACTTTCAATTTCATTAAATTATTGTTTCTATGGTTTGTTTGACTCATTTTTTCCTTAATAATACTATATTTTTTTCCACTTACATGTAAAGATAGTTGTCAACATTCATTTATGTAAAAATTTGAAACCCAAATTTTCTCCTTCCCTTCCCTTCCCCCTCTTCCCAAGATAGCAAGCAATCTAATATAGGTTATGCATGTACAATCATGTTAAACATCTTTCCACATTAGCCATGTTGTGAAAGCATAATCAGAACAAAAGGAGAAAAGCATGAGAAAAAAGAAAAAGAAAAAAAGGGAAAATACTATGCTTTGATCTGCATCCAGACTCCATAATTCTTTCTCTGAATATGCTTAGCATTTTCCATCATGAGTCTTTTGGAATTGTCTTGGATCATTGTATGGCTGAGAAGTGCTGAGTTTATCGTAGTTAATCATCACACAATGTTGTTGTTGCCATGTATGGTGTTCTCCTGGTTCTGCTCACTTCACTCAGCATCAGTTCATGTAAGTCTTTCCAGGTTTTTTCTGAAGTCTGCTTGCTCATCATTTCTTATAGCACAATAGTATCCCACTACATTCATATACCACAACTTGTTCAGACATTTCCCAATTGATAGGTATCCCCTCAATTTCCAGTTCTTGGCCACCACAAAAAGATCTGCTCTAAATATTTTGTACATGTGGGTCCTTTTCCTTTCTTATGATCCTTTGGGTATACAGACCTAGTAGTGGTTTTATTGCTGGATCAAAGGGTATGCACAGTTTGCTTGCCCTTTGGTTATAGTTCCAAATTTACCTCCAGACTGGTTGGAGCAGTTCACAATTCCACCAACAATGCATTAGTTTTCCAATCTTCTCGCATCCTCTTCAACATTTATCATTTTCCTTTTCTGTCATATTAACCAATCTGATAGGTGTGAGGTGGTACATTAAGGGAGTTTTAATTTGTATTTCTCTAATCAATAGTAATTTAGAACATTTTTTTCATATGATTATAGATAGCTTTAATTTTTTTTCCTCTGGAACATGCCTTTTCATATCCTTTGACCATTTGTCAATTGCAGAATGACTTGTAGTCTTATAAATTTGACTCTTTTCTCTATATATTTTAGAAATGAGGCCTTCGTCAGAAACACAGGCTGTAAAAATGTTTCCCAGTTATCTCCTTTCCTTCTAATCTTGGTTGCATTGGTTTTTTTGTGTAAAACCTTTTTAATTTAATAAAATCAAAATTATCCATTTTTCATTTCCTGATATTCTCTGTCTCTTGTTTGGTCATAAATTCTTCTCTTCTCCCTTAGATTTGATAGGTAAACTATTCCTTGCTCTCCTAATTTGCTTATGATATCATCTCTTATGTCTAAATCATGTACCCATTTCAACCTTATCTTGGTATAGGCTGTGAGATGTTGCTCTATGCCTAGTTTCTGCTATACTGTTTTCCAGTTTTCCCAGCAACTTTTGTCCAAAAGTTATTTCTTATCCCAGAAGATGGAGTCTTTGGGTTTATCTGATAGTAGATTACTATAGTCATTTACTACTGTGTCTTGTGTATCTAACATATTACACTGATCCACCACTCCATTTTTTGGCCAGTACCAAATAGTTTTCATCACTGCCACTTTGAAATATAGTTTTAGATCTGGCATGGCTATTGACCCTCTTTAGGATTAGATTATTTAGTTTCCAGTGAATTTTTAGTCTTTCTTTCCATGACCCTTTATTACATACAACTTTTCTTGCATTATGATCTGAAGAGGATGCATTTAATATGTCTCCCTTTCTGCACTGGATTGTGAGGTTTCTATGCCCTAATATATGATCAGTTTTTGTGTAGGTGCGATGTACCACTGAGAAAATGGTATATTAATTTCTATCTCCATTCAATTTTCTCTGTTCACTGCCTTTCCACATGGGGGCCTTTTGTGCTTGCCACTGTGCTGGGGTTGCCCAGCCTGTCCATGCCTGTTGTGCTGGGGTTCTATGGCTGGCAATTTGCTTTCTGCACTGGGACTGGAAGTCTCACAACAGGCCTGCTATGCCACTGGTCTGCTGAGCTAGGACTGAGGTACCTCTGTTGTTGATCTGTGTTGTGGCTAAGAGCCTCCTGCTGGCTTGCCCAACAATGCCTGGGTTGGGCTTCACTCCCTTTTTACTCAAGTGTGACGGACTTCTCCTGAAGTCCTTCTAAATTATCTTAAGCTGGAAAATTGTTTCATTCCATCTTTTTTGTGAGTTCTGGTGCTCTAGAATCTATTTAGAAGTTTGATTTAATGTTGTTTCTCAAGGAAACTCTGTAGTCAGTCACTTCTAAGATAGGGGAGAGTCTTCAAGATTGAATTGATCTGGTTCATCTTGTTGTTGCCCATAGGGATGGGAAGAAATTACAACTTTTTTGACCTCAGAGATTAATTTATCTGGAGAGAAATGTTTCCCCTAACCCTCAGTACTCATATTCATCCTCTTCTTTCTTCTCTTCTATACTTTCCTCTACAAATTTGATAAGCACACTGTCAATATACTTATCTAACTAATTAATAAAATATTAAATTCCATGCCTAAGGAATAAGACCAACCCTATGAGAAGAGTAGAAAACATGCCGTGGGAGACTCAGTTGAAAAAAACTATAATTTTCAATCTGGGAAAAATGCAAAATGTAAATAACTAGTATAACAATTTAAAATCCCTTAGTGTTGAGCCCTCTTGCCCAGTATAAAAGGACTAAAACAAAAGAGAAGAACAGAGAGCTATAGATTGACCATTGTGGCAGCAGGTTATATGAGGAGTCAGAATTCAATCACTTTCTTCTGGATTCTTTCAATAAACCATTTTTTTTCAGCCAGGGATAGGAAATGACTCTACCAGCTACAAGGCATATCATCACTTACCTAGAGCATATCCTATCCTACATCATCTTTTGATTCTGCTGCTGTCCCTAATACTTCTCTCTCTCTCTCTCTCTCTCTCTCTCTCTCTCTCTCTCTCTCTCTCTTTCTCTTCCCCCCCTCCCTCTCTCCCTCTCTGTCTCTCTCCCTCCCTCCCTCTCTCCCTCCCTCTCTCTCTGTCTCTCTCTCTCTCCCTCCCCCCCTCCCTCCCTCCTTTCCTCCTGTAACTCTCACTCCTCTACCATGTCTCTTTCTAGAGAAACTTGTAAAACTCTTATAGTAGCAGAAAACACCACTTTCCAGTTTCGATCCCATCAAAGCTTCCTCTCTTCCTGAACTGGGAAGAAATACCAATCCTGAGTTAATTAAAAATTATGCATTCTGGCAAGGCAGCAAATCCAAGTATTTATAGAAGTACTGTTTCAGTAGGCTAGGGAAACTCTTGGGGTGAGGAAATTCCTTCTAGCAATGCAGGTCATTCTGAAACTTACAGTCTTAATGAGCATTGAGCATTGTCCAGAGCATTGAGAGGTTAACATGACCTTTCCCAGGCTCGCAGAGCCCTGGGCACAACTTGAACTCAGATTTTGCTGAGTCGAGGGTAGTTTTATATTCATTATAAATAAAATTTTTATGAAACAAAATTATTTATAAATTTTCTTCCATCTACAATAACACAATAGTAAATATTTTATGATGCACCTACCAATGCTTTTGGCATATCCTTTGAGAGCAAATGGACTTACATGATCTCTGAAGATCTAACTCTAAGATTCTGGGATTCTGCCTTTTGTTTCCTCTGAAATCTCAGTTAAGTAAAGCATAACAGAAACCAGAGTAGCAGTATAAAATCAAATAGCCCTCTTCTCCAACCCATTCTGGTCCACCCCACCCATCCCTGGGCACATAGAGTATTAACATTAAAATTCTCCAAGCTTGTGGCTTTTATAGTTGTGGATCTGGAAAATAAAGCATGATGCAGCCTTCTGAGAATGTAGTGCAAAAAATGTGTAAGTGTGAAGGAGGAAGAAAATTGAGTCATTTTCAGAATTATTGTGGGATCTGAAACAAAGTCTTCCTTATAATACAGGCTACATTTCCCATTGAGATCAGAGTAATTTGCGTTACCTAAATAGTAAAGAACTACAGACCCCAAACAATACAGTTCTGATGTAAGCCCTGAAGCGTTTTTTTAAGAATAAAAGGATTTTCCTAGTATTGAAATCCAGTATATCTTTAAAATCTCTTGTGGGGAAATCCACTATTCTTTTGGATTTAAACAACATGTATTGCAGCTATGTCCAGGCTTATAGAAACATTCCTCAGAAAATTTGATTGTTTCACCTCATAAGTGCATCTCCTTTATGAATGAGCATCTTATCTCTCAGCTCTCAGTAGGAAAGGCAAGTCACAACGTACTTTGTGCAAGACGTTAATGTTTGGAAAATAAATTAGTATTTGTTTCCAACTCTTAGCCTAGTTCCTTGTGAACTGAATCATAATTTGTGTTACCATCTTCCTAGATCACCTTTAATGTAAAAGGTGCATCACAGTAAGGTTAAGAGAGGAAGTCAATCTTCACCACAAGCAGGAAGTTTTTTCCCAAGGTACACATGCTAATTTTGTCTATTCCTGGAATATGGAGGTGGCTTGTGTGATTCTTCCACAAAAACCAACATTTTGGGGGTGTGCATAGGGCCTATCTTAGGAAAAATGGTGCCCTTTTTATAGTTTTCTTTCCCCTTACCCTCCAGAAGTTAGAACCCTTCCTCACTACAGATAGTAGTACCACATTGCCTATCAAAATATGCTGTCAGAAAAGGATCTGATATTATTCATTTTATGCCATAGAGTGAATTAGTCTTCCTAAACTTATACTGACTCATTTAGAAGGATTTTCCTTGACTATAACTCTGAAATGAAGCTTCTGCTTCCTCTTAATAGATCTTCAAACATCCTCAAGTTGGTGAGTGAGGTATTTTGGAGATAGAGGCAACTTTCTGTAGTCTTTGTGTTATGGTTTCATGATGTGTGGTGGTAGAATCTTCTCAGGGAATTCAGAGTCAGACCACCTCTAATCCAAGTATAGACATTTATTGAGATTGATGCCTGTCATGAAGCCAGCTAACTTCCAAGAGGAACTACCAACTTCAGAAGAAGCAAGATCGATTTTTATAGGGTAAAGATACAATTACATAACGAATTATGAATATTAAAAAGGTAGGAGGGGTTTGTTAAGGGCTTGGATAATAGGGGAGGAGTCCCAGACCCAGTGAAACTATGTATGCGATTACCCACAATGCATACAGAAAAATACATTTGGGGGGTATGTATGTATGAGAATGATATTATAATAAGCCTTTCTATGTCATAAATTCACTCTAGGTAAGTTCTTTATTATTACTGCCAAGGTGCCTACTTAGGAAAAGTTCCTTCTATTGATTTGGGGTCCATATCTTGCTTGGGCATCTTGGTACTTTCATTGATGCTTTCTGATTGGCTGAGTATTGTGGTCCTGTCTGAGACTAAATGGATGTGGTTGTGGTTGAGTGCATGTACACCCCTGCTGTTTCTGTGGGGAATGTGGGAGATGGATCTGGGGATAGTGGCTAGCTAGAGGCAGTGTCTGGGGTCCCATCACATGGCCACACCTGCTGTTCTGTGAGAAATACGATTTCATAGACACACCTATTGTTCTAGTAAGCAGTGAGGCATAAATGAAGAAGTTAACATATTGACTGTGTGTGTGGGGGGGGTGTGAGTGGCTAGGTAGTGGGGCCTATAAGGAAGTTAGCTTTATCATGGAAGCTTTTTTAGGACATCTTTATTAGGATTCCATCCTTTGCACTCCACCACCCAAGTGACCTAAATTTTATTCAGAAGCATTGAATATGAAGAGAATAGAGAAAGAAAAAGAAGGAAAAGAAGAAGAAATTCACTATTTAATATATAAATAAGATTCCCCAAATTGGTTCATTGGGATCAAGGTCCTAATTAATTAATAGGGAATGAGAAGCAAAAAGGCTTCTAATTTGGTATTTGTTTAGGTAATTTCAAAATTTATCATGATCTTATAGTTGAAAAACAGGAGGAAACAGGAACTATGGGGTCTAATCCTACCTCTGTCATTAACAAGTTGTATAACCTTCAGAATTCTCTTAAGAGACAACCTCAGTTTCCTCAATAGTGAAATCAAAGTGCTGAGTTAGATAATGCTAATGACTCTTCCAGCTAGGATTCTATAAAATTTTATACTTCCTGTTTGGGTATATTTTAGAAAGAATAAATAATAAAAAGTATTCTTTCAGTATTAGGTATAATAAAAAATGATATGATAAGAATTCTGGCATTACTTAATTCTAGAATTACTGGGATCTTACACTAAGTCTTTGCTGTGATACAGGCTACATTTCCTGTTGAGTGGAGATTAATTTGCAGTACCACAGTGCCAAAAAGCTACAAGCCCCATCCTGAGAAGTGGGCAGTTATCATGTACGCGTTGAAGGACTTTTAGACTACAGTGACCTGCCTAGTACTGTAATATAGCATATTTTTAAAATTCGTGGTATTGAAAAATATACCACTTAAATAATACTCTAAAATAGGAATTTTTTAAAGAGAGATTTCAGGTAGTTCTTGCTTCCACTTTGTATATTGTCCAAAGGAAATATATTTTCTTCATAGATTAAATGAGGAGAAGAGAATCTGTTAAATTTGTCCACAGTGGTGTGCCCAGAAAAGAGAAGAGGGGCTGAAAAAGTCACCAGTTAAAAATCAGCCCAAATCTTTTCATACTGAACCCTAATTTTGATTGATTAAGAGGTGCCCCTCTGAGGCTATAATTGAAGTGTAATCCAAGTCAGTAAGATACTATTTTCTTTGAATGAATAAGAAATCCAAATTATATACTTTTTTGAAAATTGCAGTTATTACTTTCAAGTATAGAGTAACTAAAAACAGTCGATGCCATTCTTACCTAACAGAGGTCCATTTTGGATTTAGTGACCAAATAAGAATGATTCATAGTTAGCATATCAAAACACCAATCTAAGAAATACTGGTCCAGGTTTACTTTGCTACCATCAGAGGAGGGACAAGGCATTCATGAACTGTAGGAAAGACCTAAGAAATTATGGCCCCCATTTGTTGCTGTCCACTGAAGATTTTGAATATTTACTTTAACACATGTGATTTGACAACTTATCACAAAATAAATACATACTTGCCTTGGAGAGTGGAATTTTTGCCATTAAAAAGTACATTTATAAAAGGTAAGATTAAAAAAAGTGTCTTGTGTTCCACTGTCCATTCACCTCTCCCTCTCCCCTCCCCCAACCATGGCCCCAAAAACCATCATCCAAATCAAGAAGACCTGAGTTCGAGTTCTGCTGTGTTATCCTAATTATGTGACCATGGGCTTGGAGTATAATCCTTAAAACTCTTAAGTTAAAGACAGATTGTTGATTTACATTAGATGTGGACACTTTTCACACCTGGCATCAGCTGCCTAACTTTTCTACTTCTAATTTTGGCACTAGCTATCATAAGCTATCTTTATATCTATGTCTGTATATATTATGTATATATAACATATATATATATATATATATATATATATATATATAAAATACATATATAACAGATAGAAATATAAATGTCATTTTAGAGTGTGGAAAAAACATTTAAAAATGTATAACATGAAAATCTGCATGGGAAATTGGATACAGAGCCAACATCCAAATCAGGAAGACCTGGGGCCAAGTTCTGCTTGTGACACATCCTAATTATGTCACCATAAGCCCTAGAGTAAAATCCCTAAGACTCTAAGTTCGAGACAGATTGTTAATTTACATCAGATGTTGATACCTTCTACACCTGGCATCACCCACAGATGAAATGACAGGCCTAGACAAAAAAACCCCACAAAATACCACAACAAAATCAACAGAGAATCCTTAGGATTCAGGTCCCAAATTTTCTGCTCCCTGAAGAGGTTTCTTCCCTGTAAAATGAGGGGACTAGACTAAAAGATGTCCAAGTCACCTTCCAGTTCTAAATTCTAGGATCCTACACAGGTGAGCACTATCCTTTTAAACTCTTCATTTGGAAGACTATGACCTTATCTCTCCTCACATATTACAGAAAAATGTATAGGCTCTTTGTATCATAGAATGCAGAACAGAAAGTGCCTTAGCAGTCATCTTCAAATGAGCCTAACCTCAAGTGAAGTCTAACCACTCCATTCAATTAGACACACTCTTCATTTGCCTAGAAATCTCTCTGTCTCTCTGTATGTCTCTCTGTCTCCCTCTCCCCCCACCTCTCTCTCTCTCTCTCACACACACACACACACACACACACATACACACACACACACACACACACACACACACACACACACACACACACACACACACACACCTCCTACTCCAACTCATAGTAGGGCAAAGATA